>NW_026922027.1:0-19625 GCF_032062105.1 Saccostrea cuccullata | reverse complement strand
AAATTGGACAAAAAACTCCTCAGCTTGACAAATTTATAAAAGGGATAATGGACACTTCTGTTATTAAGAGTTATATATCTATTATGGATTAAGTTTACTTTGCGAAAGTGCTAGAATATATGTCAATGTCATGAAACGTGTCTCAAACTGTGTAGCTCTGATAATTTCCAGATAAAAGAGATTTTTAAACATTATTTTATTATATTTCATGCAGTGTAAAATGCTTTAGCAACATGAATCATGATATTATTTAGACAATTTTAGAAAAAATCATATCTATAAATCTGTGTACCAGACCTTTAAACTTTGTACTGCTGTAATTGTTTAATGCCAGCCCCTCCCTTATTATCACTTTTTATTCGAGTATAGTCATGTACTAACAAAATGAATTTGTTTTTCGAAAAAAATTTAAAAAAAAAGTTAAAATATTCCCTTCCCATCCATAACATAGGATTTTGATCACTACCCTTTTTCCTAATCTAAATTTGTTCAGGTAAGCTGTCATTCCCCTTCCCAGGAAGAATAGAAAAATCTGTAATAGCTGAGAAAATAATTACACTCCACTGTTTATTCTGTGACTTTAATGAAGCTAAAGAGTTAACATTTCAGGCTTTCTGGAAAATCAAACTTGTAATACTTTTATACTTATTCTAGTAAATGTTCCTTTGAGAATTGTAAGGGGAAGTGATCAAGATAGAACGGATTTTCAAGAGAAATTAAAACAGAAAGGGGAGATAATTAAATGCAGAAAAGCAGCACTGGACAGTGTAGATCACGTAACGTGGCTCTGGAGATACAGGAAACAGGCCCGACCTGACATCGTGAGATCCTGTATAGGTCTACATCCACACTGGGACATTTACATCATCGACAACAAAGCTTACAGAAAACCTAGTACGTGTACATTGAAAATAATTGAATATTCACGGTTTCCATGTTTTTATCTCACATGCACTTATTGAATAAGTAAACTACTAATAAATGATGTAGTTGTGTACATGTAAAATCTTGTACAAAACAAGAGTAAAATTACAGAAGAATTTTGGGTTTTGCTAGAATACGGAACGGAAATTTTATGTCAAACAATTAACTTAGATTCGATGTAAATCAGATATAAAAAGCAATATCCTTGATATAAAAATCATATCTGTTAATAAAGACTTTTTCGTAAACTATGATCCACTGAATATTCATGAATTATGCACACCCTCAGAACTGGCAAGTGTACATGCGATGGTTTTATAAAATACGTACTAACTAGACTCAGATCCAGATTATTAATCTGAACGAAACGTACAAAGATAATTTTGATTCATAAAATAATACGTTATTGTCTTGAAATAGACATACGGGAAAATACTGCGAGTATGTACATACATACATATACTGTACATGTATATCTGTAAAGACAAAAACAAGTAGTTTTGATTTTCAGATTATGCAAGCAGTGGCGAATCAAGGAAGTTTGGGGTCGGAAAAGAGGCTTATAATCACAGGCAAATCAAAAGTTGATTGTTTAAATCTTATGTATATTTTGGACATCAAGTGGAGTGGCCTGGGGCCTTAGAAAGTTCTCAGACCTTTTGGATGAGCGGAAAAACAAACTCATATGTTTCACATTTATTTATCCCATGTTTGCCCCTTTATCCCATGGATATGACTCATTTTCGTATCCCACAGTTGAGTGTAGTTTTGACGTTACAGACGTAACGTCAGGAATTGCTACTAAACGTTGTAACGTCAAAACGACGTCAATATGAATTGTTAACGTGCAGTGTTTAAATACGTTTTCAAAGAATTACATGAAATCCAATTTAAGGAATTTTTTTATAGTAATTTGTTGACAGAACCTTGGGAAAATACACTTTTTTCGATAAAGCAGATCTTTTTAGCAATCTGAGTAAAATCAGATCTTTGTTATTGAAAGTCTGACGTTTGGTGTACGTAACAGGGATCTGATTTTAATCAGATTGCTTTTATATATTCCATTTATCAATTAATAAATCAAATTTTAGGTGAGTGCCACGCCTATCAACCTGAAATAAAGTGTTTTTTGTACTGTGTTCTGCTGGTAGACGATTATTCTCTTGATGTCAATGATCAGGCCAACAAAGAACTGATGGCTAAACTTAGAGAAAAATATTTCACAGATACAGATTTAAGTGACGAAATAAACATGACGGACATTCGGAAGAAAGTCATTGATAAACATGGAAACTTCTTTAAATTTAAATCAGACGACACCCGACATGACGTCATGTACGCCTTTGTTACGGAGTGTCTGGTGGAGGACAGTGATCTGGAGTTTTTCCTGACCACGGCGTCACCTGACGTGATATCGGAATACTGCCGGTCCTGGAATTATAAAAGGATTGAGGGAGAGAGATGTCTGTATGTACCGGACGAGCCGGAGAAGATGTACGAACTCTTCATAGACAAACTACAGCTGGACATCATCACACACTGTACCGTGTCTGACGAGGGGATTCATGTCAGGATCAGTAAACGTTGTGAGTATTTATACATTTGATTATCTTACAGTTATCTTTTTTTAAAATCATTTTTTTAATCTTCAATAGTTTAATAGTGCATTTAGTTATTAAATGAGTAAAAAGGATATTTGTTAAAGATTTTCGTGATTATAACGAAAAGTGTTTTAGATAATATTCTTTGAACTGTTAGATAATATGTTAATTAATATCTGTCAATACTTTTACCCCCAGAAACGACGGATAGATCGTTCTTGACCTGTCTGTCTGTATGTTTAAACTAACATTTTTCCATAACTGTTGATAGGTTGGTTCTGGGACTTTTATACGTCATATAATTCTGTATTTTTTGTGACCAGACATCTCATTGGACACTAACAACTTCTAATATGACCCTTTGACCTTGGAGTTTTACCTACTTTAAAAGACTTTAACCTTACCAAAAACTTTCGTAAGATTGGTGCTAAGACTTCAAACTTTAATAAAGTACTCTTTATCACATGGACTTCCAACGACTCAGAACGTTTGAACTTAACCTTAGAGTTTGACTTCCTTTTAAAAAAAATTAACCTTTGCAATAACATTTGAACGGTTAGGGCTAGGGTTTTTGTTCTTCCCATAAGTAATCTTGTGACAAACCAACAACCTTGACCCTTTGACCTTGCCCCGATGTTTGACATGCATCTGGAAAAAACCTTATTCTTTGACATGACTTTTGAACAGGCGACGCAAAGGATTTATATTAAAACAAACAAATTCAAGGAATTGTGGTCCCCCGCTTTCGGTGTCTTTGTGGGTGAGATGTCATTTTTTATGACATATTATGCGTAATAGGAACACCCTATATTATGTCATTTATTTAGAAATCATCACTGAACTCAAGGTCAAAGGGTCAAAGTTTTTGGTGTTCAATGAAAGGTCTTCTCACAAGGATTACGTATGTAAAGTATGAAAGCCCTAGCCCTTACCATTCAAAAGTTATGGCCAAGGTTAAAGTTTTTTATAAGTACGAAAAATTTCGAAGGTCAAAAGATCAAGTTTGTTGGTATCCAAGGAAAGGTCTTTTCACAAATAATATATATGTGAAATATGAAAGTCCTAGTATCTACCATTCAAAAGTTATGGCCAGAGTAAAAGTTTGGAATTTTTTGTGTAAAAAGGGGTCAAACTCCAAGGTCAATATGTCAAAATTGGTCGTACCAAAAGAAAGGCCAGAAAGAATACATATGTGAAAAATGAAAGTTCTAGCATCAGCATTTCAAAAGTTGTGACCAAGGTCAAAGTTCTTGAAAAAAGTCTTACTCAAAGGTCACTGTCAAAGGGTCAAAGTTCATGGTATCTAATGGAAGGTCTTCTTGCAAGGATTACATATGTGAAGTATGAAAGCCCTTGTCCTTACCGTTCAAAAGTTATGGTCAAGGTTAAAGATTTTTTTATAAGTACGGAAATCTCCATGGTCAAGGTCAAAAGGTTAAACTTGTTGATATCCAAAGAAAGATCTTGCCACAAAAAATAAATATGTGAAATATGAAAGTCCTAGTTTTTACCATTCAAAAGATATGGCCAAAGTAAAAGTAAGAATTTTTTGTGTAAAAGTGGGTCAAACTCCAAGGTCAAGGTCAAAAGGTCAAATTTGGTGGTACCCAAAGAAAGGTCTTATCACAAGGAATACACTTGTGAAATATGAGTTCAGCTTAATCAAAAGTTATGGACAAGCTTAAAGTTTTTGTGACGGACTGACAGACGGGCGGACAGACTGACGGACAGACGAATGAGATTTAATGTCCCCTCGCTTTTTTTCGTAATAAGGCCTTACTTTGGGTATCAACAAGTTTGATTTACATTTAGGAATATTTAATCCTTGACATGTTGCCAAACGGGGGTATCGGTGTTTCATACACACACACACACATCTTATTTGGAATAAACTGCATGATGTTGTGTAACCTGTAAAAGTAATCAATGAATAATTTTTATATTTATATATATATTCCCTTTTAAAGTAAACATTCCAGAGGAAATTTTTTCATGGGATCTCAGTGCCAAAAAAAGGTTTGTTGAAAATTCCAAACTGGGAAGAGTTGAAATGTTTCACGCTAGAGGTATGGTAGTTGGATGCGCAGGAGCTGGAAAAACCACTCTCCTTAGGAGGCTTCAGAGGAAAAAGAGAAAAAATAAAAATAAATCAACTGAGACAACCAAGGGAATTGAAGTCCATGAAGATTTGTTTGAAATCAAAGACAACACATTAATAGGTGAAATAATGATTTATTAAATAAATTATTAAGGAATGTATTCTTATGATACGCGGAAAATAACGCGCATTAAACTTTCCAAATGCTTATATTTTTTTGAAAGTGTAATATCCGAGGAATAATTTAAAGACAAGAAAAGTGTTTGTTAGTGTTCATCTAAGAGAAATTCAATTCTTTGAATATAGGCCAAAATAGATCATAGGAAATTTCATTAGAAATGCTACTAGACCATAAAATACCTCATAAAACTTATTAATACGGTGAATTAAAACTTAAATTGGCTTAAATTTTCTTGAAAGTATTGCAAAGTTGATTTTTTAAGCAAAATATGAGGAAATAAATACCAATTAGATATCTTGTACCCAAAAATGTTGTTCACCCATGTCAAAATTAGGCACATTTTCCCCTATGAAATTGCTCGAAAAACATAGAAAAAAATATTTCTACAATTAAACTTTTTCAGAAAATTGTAGTACAGTTTCTTAAGGTATTATGGCTCCTTTTCATAGCATGAAAAGTAGGGGTTAGTGTACATATAAGAAAGTTTTGATAAATTTTATATCCCCACCCCCTGTTTCTTTTTCAGCATTTAATGAAAATAAATCAAGGCATTTAGTCGATCAAGTATTTGTTTTTCTCACCAAATATTCAAAATTAGTGTGATAATTTCAGGTAATAATTGCAATTTTGTTAAGAAAAGATTTTTAAGAACAAAAAGTAATCAATTAACACATAAAATTTCATAATAATTTGTTGGATGTCCTTTCTTGCCCTGAGGGTTCTGGATTGGGTCCTGGTTTTTGGTGTTGGATGGTGGCTTCACAGGGATTAGTCAAATCCAGTCCCACTGTCTCATTCTGATTTTTATGGTTTTCTCCATCTTATTTTAGTGGTTCTTAAACTCTGCTCTCTTCTAAAGGCCTTCATTACTGATTCTTGTGAAAACAAGACTTACCTGTAAAAAATTATTTTAGAAAAAATAAGATAATTTACTGGTAATATCACTGTTCAAAAAATGTAAAATCATTATTTTGTCTATCTGACTTTGTTTTTATGAACCCAGGCCTGTAGTTTAGACTAGATTAATTTTTACATGTTCCATGATGTTTCATAAATATTCCATTTTTTTAACCCCCATAGGTCGCCATAGAATGAAGCGACCTAGCTTCTTAACGAATGTAAAAGAGCTAAAAATTATAGATGTTATCTTCTTATTTTCTTACGGTATGTCTATAAATTTTGGATAGAGATTCTGCATTTACAATATCAAAGGTAATTTATCATATACTAAGAGCTAAAGTTGCAATAAAAAGATAATACGAATGTTGTCGTCTGCACGCCTCTTGAGACCTTAGGCATAACGTTACGTACATGTATCATGTTATGCAATGTTTGAGTTTGCGATGTGACAGTATACTATGTATTTTGAAATCTTTGTATCTATAATGCATAAACATTGCTATTTCCAGTAAGTTTGAAAGCATTGTAAACCTACATTGTCGCTTTTCCACTGCGACTGGAACGTCGTCAACACTTCGGCGCTCTTGGCTGGCATGTTTTGGGTCCTCTTTCTAGATTGTACCTGTAGGCCTAATTGTTATCCCTGCAATTTTTAAATGTTTTGCAATTTCTGTCGGTTGGCTCTTTTAATGGAGTGCCATTCGGCATTCCGGTCGCTTTGAAACTGGCGACCCCGTCTTCTTGAGTCTTCCCCTCTCGATCATGTCAATTTCACTTGTCGACTTTCTTAGACCTACAGTGTATGTCGTAAATATCGTAATTTTTCCACACGTGTTGATCATTAATACAATGTTATAGAAAGATTTTTTATTTAAAAATAAATATAGTACATAAAAATCATAAAAACTTAAAAACTTGCTTATAAATTGTTATCAGTTTGAATTTTACGACATGTCTAAGTACGAAGACCCACTTGGGGTAAAATGATCATAAGATTACATCCTTAAATAATGAATTACTTTTCTTCTAGAGACAGATTCTTTGACTTTATAACATCTTTGTATAGGTCAAATTCTAAATGCGCAAATAAGTCTGCATTGTATTATATTGTATTATATCATGTTTGATTCATATTATGTTCAAGGTTTAAGTGATAATTCTTATGGAAACAGTTAATAGGAAACATATTTGGATAAGATATACAAGGACATACAATTCATATGCTGTTATTTGTTGATCCCTTTTTTTAAACAGATTCCAGTGATGACAATACAAAGATGCTGATCAATGGTCTTCCAAGTGACAAAAAGTTGATCAGCATGACCGACTTTGCCGGACAAGTGGCGTATTATGCATGTCACCAGGTTTACTTGTCAAGAAGAGCATTTTATATCGTGGTCATTGACATGTCCAAAGGGCTCGATGAAAAAGCTTGCAAGCACAATGTTGATCGTCACAACCCACAAGGATCCTTATTTCAGGCATGGAACTATAGAGGTACATGTAATGTATCAAATTCAAAATCTTGATTGAAATAAGTTCAAATCTGAGAAAGAAAAAGATTAATTCACAAGCTCTCTGCATTTAATAACAACAAATGAAAAAAGGTAAAGGGGGTTGTCCACAACGAAACAGTTGTTCACCCAATATCAATATTTGTTTCAAACAATTAAGTATATATGAAAGAAAGCTGAAATCATTTTTTATTCATTTTATTAAATTTAAACACGAGTATAAAAATCAAGGATTATGTGACATAACAGCTATCAGAGGCCCCCCATTTCCACGACGAATTATATTTAATGTACAATGATTTTTATAGTTTTCAAACATGAATGAATACATGTAAATGAATTGCCTTTTGAATAGATTCAATAAGTCCGACCGTTTCATAATTTTTAATGAAAGAGAATGGACGGGTGTTGCAACCACTATTGAAATAATTATATCATTAGTGGTTGAGAGTGCATTTATATAGCAAACATAGTTAGAAACCACTATTGAAATACGACCACTATTGAAATAATTATATCAATAGTGATTGAGAGTCCATTTCAATACCAAACATAGTTAGTAACCACTATTGAAATACGACCACTATTGAAATAATTATTTCAGTAGTGGGTGAGATTCATTTTAATAACAAACAGGTTGCAACCACTATTGAAATAATGTTCATTTTTGAAATAAAGATTTCAATATGGACTATCAAAATGACTATTAAAATCACTTTTGAAATTATAATTTCAATAACTATCTAAATCTTCATATAAGGACAGATGTTACAAACAAAGTATGGATGCCTGTATTGGTACATTTTTTTGTTCAGATTTCATTGAAAATGATGCAAATAATAAATTTCTTTCTATAAAGAAATTGTAAACCTTCTGAGATGTTCAAAATTTTGCCTCACTAGGATCATCCTTATCAATTTATAAACTTTAATTATTAATCTATATATTTTTCACCCAAAATTCAATTTTTGTGAAATTTTGGATAAATAAAAATTACGCGGTGAAACTTTTCTTTTAATACTGGTCGTATTTCAAGTTGTGTTCGTAGTGGTTGAAACCTATGGTAATCATATTGAAATGCACTCTCACACACCAATGAAGTAATTATTTCAATAGTGGTCATATTTCAATAGTGATTAATATCTATGTTTGTTATTGAAATGCACTCTCAACCACTATTGATATAATTATTTCAATAGTGGTCGTATTTCAATAGTGGTTATTACTTATGTTTGTTATTGAAATGCACTCTCACCCACTATTGAAATAATTATTTCAATAGTGGTCGTATTTCAATAGTGGTTACTAACTCTGTTTGGTATTGAAATGCACTCTCAACCACTATTGATATAATTATTTCAATAGTGGTCGTATTTCAATAGTGGTTTCTAACTATGTTTGCTATTGAAATACCCTCTTAACCACTATTGATATAATTATTTCAATAGTGGTTGCAACAGACGGGTCTTGGTATAGTTGTGGAATATGTATATCCGAGGAGTCTACGCAGTGTTTTATATGGCCATTTTTTGCAAAAAGCCGCTTAACAATTGTCCAATCCGACAAAACATGCTGGTTTACTACACCTTAACATTTAATCATGGACAGGTGGTTTAGGTTAATTTACCTTTTATCCTCTTCTACATTTCAAACTTGTAATTGTCAGTGAAGGCTGTTTATACTTACATGTAATAATACGCATGCATTCTCAGCGTGTACGGTTTTTGGTCAAGAAACGCACATGAAACGTGTATTCACTGATACTCGGAAATACGTGTAAACCTAAGTTACCCTACAAACACTTTACAAAACTTTAAATATGTTTATTTATTTATCAATTGTTTGTAACTGTGATCCCGGAAGGCAGCATAGTCAAGGTCGAAGTAAGAAGGCAGGGCCTAATTTTTACGGGGAATGTTTACCATGATGTCACACATAATATAAGGTCTTCAAAATACCACAACATGAAATACATGAACATACATGAAATTGATTGCTATTTCAAACAGCTGGATAGCTGTATACTACACGTACAAACAAACTTTCTATTACATGCCGTTTTGTCGTTTGTTAAATCTCACACAACATATGTAAATGATGCATCGATCGCAATGCACTTGTCAATGTGACGTCATCTTGCAAAAATGACGCAGTTTGTACACAGTGAGAGGCTGATCAAGTCACATTAAATGCTTTTTGTTCTCAAATAAAATATTATTTGCAATTACATAAAGGCCGTGAACTTGGATGCTCCGAACTTTCTCCAGACAAGTGATACTGTCGTGTGATTGTATGCAGATTCACTGAAAAAGAAATGGAAGGACCCTAATAAATCGATTTATTGCAAGGGCATAAATTCGATGTATCTTGTGAATTTTTTACACATAAACTCTAGAGGCATTAAGATATTTGAAAAGTGCGAACCTCATGAAATCTTGCACATGAATTAATTATAGCTATATTTAATCTAGTTGACCAGCAAAAAATATTCAACTTGCCGTCCAACAAATGAAATTTTAGCAATTAAAGAAGGGAATCTATATAGGTTTGCAGGACTTTTTAGGTCACCTGAGTAAACTCAGGTGACCTAATGCTATCTGTTTTCGTCCGTCGTCGTGCGTCGTTCGTTAACATTTGAACATTTTCAGCTTCTTCTCTGCAACCACTGAACCAATTTCAACCAAATTTTACACAAAGCATCTATGGGTAAAGGGAAACAAAAATTGTGAATTTCATGATCCCTGCCCCCCTGGGGCCTGAGGGGTGGGGCCAAAACCACTTAAATTCATGCAATCTTTAAAAATCTTCTTCTTTACTCCTGGACATTAAGCAGTCAAACTGTTTGCATGATTGTAATCAGCAATGAGTCCTCTACCAAAATTGTGAAATTCATGGCCCTGGGGTCAGGGGTCTAGTGCTAGGGTGGGGTTAAATAAGAAGTTAGTGAAAATGCATTATTTCTTTGAAAATCTTCTTCTCTGCTCCTGGGTATTAAATAAACCAACTAAGTACATAGTTATGATGAGCAAGAGTGACTCTACCAAAATTGTGAATTTTATGGCCCCAGGATCAGGGGTTCTGGTGTTAGGGTGGGGGTCTATTGATTATATAGTGAAAAAACATGAATTCTTTGAAAATCTTCTTCTCTGCTCCTGGGTATTAAATTAACTAATTAAGTACATAGCTATGATAAGCAAGAGCGCCTCTACCAAAATTGTGAATTGTATGGCCCCAGGGTCAGGTGTTCTTGTTTTAGGGTGGGGCTCTAATGATTATATAGTGAAATACATGAATTCTTTGAACATCTTATCCCTTGCTCCTGGTTAATATGCTAATGATATAATTACATATTTAAGGCCAGGATTTATTTTATTTTCAGTTTTACAAACCCTCCGCTCAAGGTTTTGAATTTTCAGAAAAAAATAAAACAATTTTTTTCTCTCCGATGTCAAATTTGAGTCGGGATCGAGATTTCAAATTTACGCACTCGCAATTCCGGTTTTACGATGAAACGATTGGTAAATAAAGCTAGATCTGAGAAGATAGCTTGGTTTAGTGTAAAATTCATCGATAAGAGTTCCATTCAAAACGTTTCACCCGTTCAAAGGACAAATAAAATGCTGACGACTTTGTTGCACAATGACATGCTGCTGAGATAATTATGCATTCATTTCAAAAGTAACTGTAAATTATTTTCCTCCCCCAGGTTTTAAACTGCCCGTGGTAGCTATTGCATATTGCCAGGGACATTGTTTAAGTCTCTGTTATAGCTTACAGTCTAAGCACCATTCTTCAGAAAAGGGTTGCTTTTGCATCAGATGTAATGAATAAAACTATGGGAGAAGTGAAGTCCATTTGAGGAAGAAATAAACAATACCCTGAAGAAATAAAAAAAAATTTGAACTATTAAAAGGCAAGAATATACAAATATATACAGGCATGTAGTATCATTTGTATCAGCCAGAAAAATTATTTTACACTTAATTGAAAAAATGTTGACCATACTCCCCAATACTCCCTGTCTGTTTTATGATAGGAATTATAATTTTAGGCATCAAGTAAATTTTAGAACAATGTCTACACATTCACCTAACACATATTTAAAAAAATGAAGATACATGTATATTGAAAGACTTTTAAAGAATTGATTTTTTAAAATATATTTTGATCAACATCACAAAATTTATATAACTTGCAATTGCCCAAACTGACAGATGATGAAATAAGCAATTAAATGTTTTACTTTCCTATTTGTAAGCATTATGTTTCCAGTGGTAAGGAGCCTATTAGGATAGCATAAAAAGAATGTGCAAATGTTAATAATTGATTTATCAAAAAAAAAATTTATTTCCTTCTCCTTCGGGACTTTTTTATTCTCATGTTCATAACTAATCCTAAACATTAAAAAAAATGCTGGCCTTATAATGAAGAAAGGGCCTCTTTCAAAATAGATAATTTCAGGGCTGCTGGGTCAGGGGTACCAGGGGGGTACTTTGACTAATAAAATAAATTAATGCTTTGAAATCTTCCCTTTGATAAGCAATGGTGTCTCTTTCAAAATTTGTGAATTTCATGGCTTTTGGCTTAAAACACGAACCAAATACAATCGCTGGAAAGTTGTTACATGATACTCAGGTGACCTATAAGGCCCGTGGGCCTCTTGTTACAAACTGCAATTGGTGTTGAAAAGGATTATAAATTAAACTAAGATTTTAACCTTGTAATGCCCTTGCAATATTGGAACTTAGAGATGACCTTTAAACTGCAAGTACTTGTATAATTGCAAAAATCAAATGACAAGTCTAAGAAAAATTTATATGTCCCCAACATGTAGATTTAAACCACATTACATTTTTTTTATGTCAGTGAAGTCCTAAAAAGAATCGCCCATCCTTATGTAGTATGTATATTTATCTTTAAAAATCGCTAATATTTCCATTTGAAACCTTAACTATGTTGCGAAATGGTACATATGCAGATCCGTGTCAAATCGGTGGCTCAAGTGCATGAAAAAATATTTATCAGAAACCTAGTAAAATAAGCCTTTTTTCCAAGTATGAAATTTCTTTAATATTTTTGCAGTACTTACTCTTAACGTATCTCACTATCTGACTGATCAATTAAAAATGTCGTCAGTGTTTCTATTAGATTATGAATTATTCTTACGTCTGAAAATCCAGTTTCGTCGATCTGTTCATAATGGGAAAGACCAGCTAGATTTTACATTTTCTTTTTAAAATGACAATTGAGCACAGTACAGTTTTCTCCTTTCATATATAAGTTGACTTCAGTGAAATATGTACAGTGACCAGACAAATGAGAAAAGTGTATCTACTTGGGCTTGTATATGTTAAGGGCTTCAAAGAGTGGGGCGGGATCAAAATTAAAATGGAATTGGGTGTAAACATGATTCCCTACCCCCAAAAAGGTTTATGTCTTTCAACTCACGTTTCTATTTTTTTTAAATAGTATTCGATAAAGGTACACACTATCAGTGATTAATTACAAACAAATCTTTGAGTAAAATTTGGACATTTAATTTTTTGTCAATTTACTTGGGGTCGTACATGTATGTCGCCTCATCTTTTAACCTCTTAAAATCGAACAGCGGGATAACGTTTCTCTATAGAGGATATGATCAGCTGTTAGAAGAATAGGAATAATGTCATGAATGAGACTGGATCTCTAAATGTTGCCTGAGATGAGATATAAGCCTTGGCTTATAAATTATTTGATAACATTTCTCGACCTCGGAGGCAATGCAGTAACATTCAGGAAAACGCAGACTTTATTTCCTAAACATAAATAATTGTTAACTTGAGAAGCTTGTTTTCAATTGTATGTATAACATTGTTTTTGGATTGATGGAAGTGACGTTTTAAATACATTTCACTGTACTGCTTACACAATGTACACTATGTGTGGCAAAAGTGATTAAACAAGGAAAGCTATAAAGAATGCCTATCCGATGAATATTTTTTTTTACTGAACTAACCTAGTGTGTTCCGTTAAAAATTAAGCCTTCCGTATTTCAAGCTCAAAGGCTTGAATGATTATACACAAATTCTGTTTTTTTTATGTATTGGCATTTAGTTTCGTATTATAATCTTTTGTTAACTGAACGGTAGTACACGCCACTGCAATAATAACAAAAAAAAGATCCAAGAAAAAGAAAAAACATTTGCCACTGTGTAAACATATATGTAGATAGGTGCATTATATATTTTTTTCCTTTAAAGTGTTTTGAATATTTAGTTATACCACTATTTAATTTTATTTTTAAAGACTATTTTCACTTCTGGCTCCAGTCTATTAAAACATACTGCGACGAAGGAGATACTCAAGCAAAGGAAAGAAATGAAGGAGGAAAGGGCGTTTTTCATCCTGTGATTCTCATTGCTTCTCATAAAGACAAAGTGGTGAGTTTTAATATTATTAGTTATTTCATATAAGCAAAAAGGTATTAATTATATACAGTTTATGCAACACACTTCACTTGCAAGAACTCTTAATCTTTTGAAATGGAAGAAGGTTTATCATTATTGGATGAAGTATTTAAAAAAAATGTCCAGAGATAAAGTGATGACCTTCACCTGACCTTCCATATTAAGGTCAAAACTCATTTAACTGACACCATCACTTAGCGACATTGTCTTCTTGATTCTGTGAAAATTTCATTAATTTTTATTTATGATAAAAAGATTTTGTTCGAGGAGAATCCTAGTTTAAGTATCTTTTTTAAGGTAGGATTCTTCTCTGGTTTCTGACTAGATGAAACATTCAAAGTATATTTTCTTATATGTCTTATATATTGAGATGTAAGGAATTTTAAAGACTATATTTTTCTTTCCTCATCACAATTGTACAACTTAAAATAGAAATGGTAAACTGCGCTTGAAAACTAGCAGGGACTATATTTTTGGCGGAATGGTGGCGTTTGAAAATATCTTCTTTTCTGCCTCTCAAAATTATAATAGAACAATGAATTTAGTTATAATTTTTACACAATCGAAGACTTGGAGAAATTTTCAAATGTAAGTTAAATTAATATTGAGGGACTAAACTTTCAAAATATATCAAATAAATATGATTTTTCAAACAAACTAGAATTTTATTAGCTTTTAAACGCTTCCTATCAAAGTGCAGATTTGAGCCAAAAATCCATAAAAAGTATTTTTTCTCTCTTAGCAAACGATCAAAACTTTTTGTTTTTGTATCATTTTGTACATTTATAAGACTACTTTATTATATGTGAAAATAAGAAAAAGTTAAATATAGGAAGCATATGAAAATAACTAATATATCCTAAAAATTAAGAAAAACAGAGAAAATTCGGAATAGCCAATATCCATTTAAGTTAAATTATTTATGTAAATTTGGTAATATCATGCTATAGACCCGATATAGTAATATGTTTTTATACAAAAAGAACAATCATTAAACTTTTGAAATAGAAGTAGGTATCAGATGAATAGGAACAGTATTTTTTATTCTTAATGTCAAGGAAAAAGATAATGACATAGACCTGACCTTGTCTCTAATATAAAATGGTCAAATTTAATTTCACTGATACTATGACTTACTAATATTGTCTTCTTGATTCTGTGAAAATTTCATTAATTTTTAATTATTAGAAATATGAGAAGAATCCTACCTTAAAGATTTATAGTAGTCATAATTATCAATTTTAAAGGTCAAATGAGTCAGTCAGTAAACCTAGTGTTATCCTTTTTTGTGTGTGTCGTCCTGACAACGGTTCTTTAGAACAGCTGGAGATATTTCAATTACTATTTGTGTATAGCATCGCTGAGTAAAGAGAAAAAGATATTGTGAATATCATGATCCCAGACCTTTAGGTCCCGAGGATTGGGCTTGAACTATCAAAATTACTGCAATTAAAAACACTCCTCTTCTTTGTTCCTGGACACAAAGCAATCTGTTGGTATATTGTATTAACCATTGTTTCCTCTACCCATATTTTGAAATTTATTCTGCTCCTAGATGATAAGCAAACATAAATACTTAGCTATAATAAACACGGAAGCCTCTTCCAAATGATTCCAACGCAGTTATGATAAGGCTGTCCAAAGGCTTAAAGTGCCTTAAAAATATGCATCTATTTTGAGCTAGATTTTAATTTCAATATGTGATCCTTGTTTGAAATTGCAGTCAACCTGAGATAATAGTTTAATCTGGTATTATGATAAAGCATTTCTGTAATGTCACATGACTGGGTTGATCACGTGACGGACATTTATTGTATTCTTAAATGTTGCACAAAAATCGCATCGGCACAAGTGCAAGATAAAACAAAGTTTGTTACATAGATCAATCCATCGTGATCTATGGTTCATGTAAAGTTCTATGGGCCGGTTTAATTTATACTTCTTCAGAAAAGGATATGGAGTTAACGAACAGTATTCAATCTCAATGATAAATTGTATTTGCTGAAACATGATAAATTGTAGTTGCTGATAAGGTCATTGTATCGACCATAAAACTTACGAAATGATGACTTCAAAAGAAACTGCTGATATCCTTGTTTCATCAACTTGCTTGTCAATAATTTATCTCGTTGAAGAAATTAAATTCAACTTACCAACGTAGGAAGGAGTATTTTCCACTCTTTATCGCGATTTATACAAAAATGGATAAACTACATACGATCCCCCAGAAAAATTCAGTCATTGACATACTTCTCTTTTTTATTCACGCAGAATATCTTCAATTTATCCTTGTCTATAGAACGCCTCAACTGCCTTATTTGGAAAACTTTTATTATATGATGGTATTTTGTCATTATATGATGGTATTTTGTCATTATATAATGGATTTTATCATTATATGCTGGTACTTTGTCATTATATGATGGTATCTTTTCTATAAAATATGTTAGGGAGTCCTTTGACCAAAATCAGGGGGCGCTTTGACTAAAATCAGATGACGCTTTCACCAATATTTGGGGGCAGTATTTTTTCTATAAAATTATGTTAGGGGGCGATTTGATCAAAATCATGGGGCTCTTTGGCTAATATCAGGGGACGCTTTGACTAGAATTAGGGAACGCTTTGACCGGGACCATTTTATTATGGAGCACTTTGACTGGCTCCCCTAGACGCTTTCACTGAGAATCGCGGAACAGCGAATTAGTGCAATTGCAAGTTCTCGGGCCTTCCCGACTGGCGGAAAAACGACCTCGAATGTGTATATGGTAGACGCCATGACAACCCTCCTTTTTAACGATCTTTGAAATAAATGCATGGAGACCTTTTATCTGTGGAATATGGCGTTTAACTTTATTCAATGTAATGATATTACTTAGAATATACTATAGAAGGGGTTTCTATATTAGTCTATCCTATATATGAATAAGCAGGAAGATGTATAAAATTTTAACATCCGCTGATGTTAATACATTCGAAGTTGTTTTTCCGGAAATACCCGAGATTATGCGATTGCGAATAAGTGCTATAGAGACAAGCGTCTTAATCATCGAAACTACAAACTAGAGGTACTGTGAGCAATGAGCTCACTAAATGATACCCCCCGCCTCCAATATGATTATAATGACAAAGTCCATGTTTTGCGATGGCCAGGAAACCAAAAATATTTGTCGGATCAAAAAATAAAATAGGAGGTGCACAATGGCAATATGTAATAAAGATTCTGTGAAAGTTTCATTAAATTTCACTCAGTGGTTTAAGAGGAGTTGAGGATAAGAGATGGGTACCCCAAAGCGTAACAGACGGACGGACTGACGGACGGAATTAACGATTACTACTGTATAGGTGAAAATTAACTCGCGGTGTTGATATTCGCTATATTCACGGTGTTAACAAATCCGTGAAATCAAGAAATAGTGAATAAATTTTCAATAATCTCCATGTTTTATTTGGAAAATTGAGAATAGACTACGATAGATTTATATAGATGTTCGTGCAGTCCATGGTCATTTCAGTAATTGCGAGTAGTACTGTCATTCAATTAATTTTAATTATCACGCTTTACTTTAATTCAAATCGGCAGATAATAATTAAGCTGTTTCAATAGCCAACGCTACATGTTTCATCAATCAAAACACCTGGGCCATGGGTTTTGATTACCCGTGCGTAACTAATGTTACCACGTGTATTTGTTACCTGCATTCTCATGCATATTAGTTCATGTAGGTTTTATCTTCATTTTGGTTTTTAAAAACCATTCAAGTAAATATCGAACTTACTGACGAAGGAAGTGTGGAAGGATATTATTTCATTGAACTACATAAAAACTTTTATTTCCGTCCAGTGGTTTTTCGCCGCGTTGTATTGAAGATCTCGGGTACACATGCACTCATCGTAATAGCATATATAAAGGAAAGTCATTTAACGTTTAGGGACTATTAATAACTGCACTTGTGTTAATTAATTATTTATAAAATCTAACAATTTTATAATAACTTCCTCTGTTGTTCGTGAAATAAAGACATAACGCTTATTAATGTCGTTTACATGTAGCTATGGTATGGATTGAATGGAGACAAGGGAAGTAACTTTTATTACATACCAAATTCCGCGAATTCAAGAAACCGCCATCGTGTCAGATGAGAGAAAACCGTGAAAATTACAACCCGTGAAAGTAATCCCCTATACAGTATATACCCTCCCGCTTTTCAAGCGGGGGGTATAATAATGACAAAAAAGTGGTAGCATATAATGAAAAGTAGTATAAAGAAGAAAAGTAGTATAAAGAAGAAAAGTAGTGTAAAGAAGAAAAGTAATATAATGAAAAGTAGTAGCATATAATGACAAAATACCATCATATAATGACAAAATACCATCATATAAAGATAAAATACTATCATATAATGACAAAATACCATCATAAAATGATAAAATACCATCATATAAAGATAAAATACCATCATATAATGACAAAGTATCATCATATAAAGACAAAATACCATCATACAATGTATAATGATAAAATACCATCATATAATGATAAAATACCATCATATAATGACAAAATACCATCATATAATGAAAGTTCTCCACATAAGGAGTTACGGCGTTCCATACTTGTCTTTCACTTGTGCCAGTCAAATATAAACACGATTCATAAATTCTAAATCTGTCTACGGACAAGTACAGGCAACGTTTCACACTTAATTTTTCGCTCCTTTTTGAATATGTGGATATTGGACTAGCGAAAGAAAACGTTGTATCTGTAATTTAAATGTTTACCATCATAACAGCACATGGAGCATAAAAACAATCCCAGCACTTGAATTAAACAATAACGCCCCCCAAAAATCTACATGCCATGTGTAAAAATTATGACACTTTCCCCGTCATGTAAGCACTAGTATGCAGTGACTTTACGCGTCAAATTATATCATGACGTCATACCAAAGTAATACAAAGTAGTAACTTCAGTTTGACCAGATTGATATTTTACGGACAGCCTTATCCTATCCGCGAAAGGACTGGTCTCCATATTCCACATTGGGATTCGAACCCAAGACCTATGGTTTTAACTCCTTATCTCGCAAAGAAAGAGCTGCGCCATGTGGGCGGATAATTTTGCTTGTAAATCTCTAAGAAAAAAATGACAAAACTTTTACAGAATCTTTAAAGGGTCGGTTGATTTAAGGATGTGTATACTCGTGTTTCCTCTTTAAAAAGTGATTAAATATTGTCGGGTAAACTTATGGTTTGGAAGAATTGCGTAAAAGTTTTTATACTTTATCATGTTTAGCGAGTGATCACAAATAGCCTTGGTGACTATGGGGCATAACGTAGCTAGTTATAATTCACAAATAACTACGTTGCATAGCCAAGTTTTTCTGTTCGTTTTAATGAAAGCCTTAGACAAGTGACAAATACATAAATGTATATATTGAATTGCTTACACACAAGGCAGGTAAAGCAAGATACAGAACAACCAAAGTTGGTCTGATATATGTTTCAGGTTTCGATTATTTTCAAAAAGCAAAGATTCATTAAAATTTGTAACCGTACGTGGCAAGAAGTATAAGTGTTTACAGAGAATAGTAATGTATTAATATTTTTACAGTGTACATGCAGAAAAAATTCTTTCCGAGGAAACTAGTTTTAGACACGAGTCGTTATTTACGTTGTGTGTAAATTTCACCATTTATCTTAGTTTTAAAGAATCAATGATATATTTTTCAACATTCATTCAATAGTCAACACATTTAAATGATATTTCAATTAAAGAGTTGGCGTAGGAAGGAAGAGTCATTCTACGGGCAATTGGAAAAATGCTTATCTGAAAAGCAAACCTTGAAAGAACTTATTTCCGTAGGAAGATATTTTGAAGTTGAATGCCCGGAAAAGTCATTGACAAATAAGCAGAAAGAAAAAATAGAAAAAGTGAAAAAATGTATTGTTGAAACTGTAAAA
>NW_026922026.1:0-19164 GCF_032062105.1 Saccostrea cuccullata | reverse complement strand
ATTGAACAAACTTGAATATACATTAACTACGGATGCTTGCATATTTCTTAAACTATCTGTGGCTTTATTGCCCTTTACATTTGAACTTACATTATGCCCCCGCCATACTCCCAGGGGTCATGATTTGATCAAACTTGAATCTACACTACCTAAGGATTCTCACATATAAATATGACTAATCATGGCTTTGCTATTACTGAATTGAAGCTTCGCCCTACCCCTGGGCGTCATGATTTGAACAAAGCTGAATCTACACTACCTGAGGATGCTTCCATATAAATATGATCATTCATGTCTTTGTTATTATTGAGAAGACGATTTTTAAAGAATTTCCCTATATATCTATGTAAAACTTTAATCGGCCATTGTGGCCCCGCCCTACGTCGGGGGTCATAATTTGAACAAACTTGAAGCTACACTTCCTGAGGATGCTTTCATATATGTTTCATTTTTCCTGGCACAGTGGTTCTTGAGAAGAAGATTTTTAAGAATTTACCTATATATTTCTATGTAAAAATTTGATCGGTCATTGTGACCCGTCCTATCCCCGGGGGTTATAATTTAACAATCTTGAATCTACACAATCTGAGGATGCTTCTATATAAGTTTCACCTTTCGTGGCACAGTGGTTCTTGAGAAGAAGATTACCAGCATTATTTCGCAATTGACAATGCAATATCCCAGATAGCAGAATGTTATTGGACCTTTGTTGGGCCAACAATGCTCCTTATGTTGGGCCACCGTTTGCATTCAACATTGGGCCATGGGTAATTTGCTCATCGGCCCTTAATCAAACCAACTTGTTGGCTCATTATTGGGCCAATGCAACAGTTAATATTGGGCCACTGTTGGGCCGATGTATTATTTCAATATTGGGCAAACGTCATTTTTGTACAATTGGGCCATTGTAAGCTATTAATGTTGGGCCAACGGTAATTTGCTCATCGGCCCTTAATCAAACCAACTTGTTGGCTTTTTGTTGGGCCAATGTATCAGTTAATATTAGGCCACTGTTTGGGCCGATGTATTTTTTTCAATGTTGGGCAAACATCATTTTTGTACAGTTGGGCCATTGTAAGCAATTAATGTTGGGCCAACGGTAATTTGCTCATCGGCCCTTAAACAAACCAACTTGTTGGCTTTTTGTTGGGCCAATGTAACAGTTAATATTAGGCCACTGTTGGGCCAATGTATTTTTTTCAATGTTGGGCAAACGCCATTTTTGTACAGTTGGGCCATTGTTAGCAATTAATGTTGGGCCAACGGTAATTTGCTCATTGGCCCTTAATCAGACCAACTTGTTTGCTTATTGTTGTACCAACGAACGGATATTATTGAGCCATTGTTGGGCCACTTATTCTTTCAATATTAGGAAAACATCAATTTTAGGCCAACGTTGGTTTGTATCTTATTGGCTCTCCATCATGACAACTCATTTGCTCTTGATTGCTGGCCATTTGTCCTCAAAATTGACAAACAAATATATACAATAAGGTTGTACTAGTTTGGTAGTACAGTTTAATGGTAAAAGTCCTTTAATACTATCTATATATGCTATATATGCTAGATTATTAGTTTAATACATATTCTCAATACTATAGTATCTCATAGAATTGCCATCAACAAGCATTGCATTGTAAGTAGCTATACATTAATTAAAAAACTGATGAAAAAGAAATCAAAATATAAAATTAAATTACAACATACTATAATTTTATTGCTCAGTGCATGAAGAAAACGTTTAAGAACTAAAAGTTGGTGCTCACTTCAAGCGATACATGTAGGGTTACATGACTGTATACTCCCTCTCTGCTGTAAATTGATGCAAAAGTTAAGTAAATTACAAGTATCAATAAGCACGTCTAACAAATAATCCAAACCCTCATGTTCTTAAAATAATACTAAAATGAATTCCGTCATTTTGATTACTTACACAAAAATGTTTCTGGCATCTGCATCGTGTTTGTAACCGACAAAAAGACACAGAAAAGGGTAGAAATACAGGTATGTCACACTATATTACAGAAAAAAAGTTAGGCACTGCCACTTTCCATCTGATCCCTCTCCTAAGTCTTCTCTTCTCTCTCCCGAGTCTCCTCCTCCCCCTTCTTTTCTTCTCTGTCTGTTTCTCCCTCCCCCATATCCCTGTCCATGGCATACCTTAGCTATTTTTGATTGTGTTCTCAATGTCTTTTTAGAATCTCCAGTAGCACTAAAATTGTAGTATTTGGTACTTAATACATTTGTTACTTTTTCAGTAAAAAGTAAACATACGATTAAATTTATAAGTATATCACTATATGTTTAAGCTGTCAATTAAGGAATAACTTTCTTTTTTATTTCATGGTGTGATTAAGTGATAAGCTTGCGTGATGAAGGCATTTATGCATAAAATTTCTACGCTTGATCATCATCATCACAACGATTTTGATTCAATGTTGCCCCATATAAAATTCATGTATTGAAAATTTGTCGTTACACTGAACAAATTTTAAATGAAAGAACACAATTTATGTTTAGTACTGATTTAATTTTGTTTTAACTTCAACAAGTCCAACATTTTTCAAAATGTTTGATCATGTACTTGACGTTAAGTGTATATAAGTAAATTAAGTGGTAGACTTCTGAAATGCATTCTACTAGACACAAATTTCAATCTAAATAAGGGGCAAATTATTCATTGTTTAAACCGTATCAAAACACGTTTGTTATTTTATACTTTCATTTGTTTTTCTTGTATAGAAACAAAAACATTTAATCACTGATAATTTATTTTGTTTTGATAAATTATAAGAATTTTAAATTTATTTTAGCTACCTTGTATTTTCCAAGTAGGATTGGTTGTAGATTTATTTCTGATTGTAGAGACAATCAGATTTGTTAATATACAGATTTGTAACAATTAAATGTTTATACACATCGCCCGATGTTGGTCCAATATATTGGGCCAACATTGGGCCAAGGAACAAAATGACACTGGACCAACGTCATTTGCCAACATCGGCCCAATGTTCTTGTTGACGTTTCGCCAACAATGTCACATTCATTGGGCCGATGTTGGTGCAACGTTTGGCCAATATCTGTAGAAAAACACTCTACATTGGGTCAACGTTGGCCCAACATATTGGGCTAACATTGGGCCGATAAGCAAACTTAAATTGGGTCAATGTCATTTGCAAAGATTGGCCCGATGTAACCAATTACATTGGCCCAACATTGGCCCAATGTTAGCATTCTATCTGGGGTACAGTGTTGACTCAACAGCACCTGGCCTCTGCACTTCCCCGTGTCTGATTTACACAGATTTGTACATAATATCGTTTAAAAACTAAACGTTAATTCAGCTGTGTCGAGGAAAACATATTATAAATACTTACAAAGTGGTTGCAGATATATGCAAGGTATCAGTCTCATTTCGCTCGCTCGTGTCAGATAAAAAAATGGCGCGGATATTACAAGTAGCCCGGTTGTTGTCTACCCATGATGCTCAGTCAGATTCATGGTATATTGGGCCAAACGTAGGGCCGATGCCAATCCCCAAACAAACATTTTCATGATAATAGTTTTATGATATCATGTCAACAGTTAGCCCAACATTAGCGCACCATTATACATAACCAGCTATCAATATTCCATGTTGGGCCATCGTTGGCCCAATCAAGGTAACCCAACAGAAAAGAAACATAATGTAAGATTTGGCAAACGATGTTCTGCTATCTGGGAATTATTACAAATAAATAAGCATAAACACAATTTCAAAGAATAGAATAAAACACTCTTTGGTGCTGTGATCACTTAAGTGCAAATATATAAATTAAAATTTTGAAAATATATCTAAACAAAAGCAGGCATCCAATGATAAGCATGGAGAAAGAAAGTCCTCTTAATTATTTCAGAATGTGCCAACGTTGTCACAACGTAAAGCTCAGCAGGTAATTATAAAATTAACACCATCAATTAGCTGGCAGTATAATAATTGGACCAACGTTGGCCCAATATAAATATCTCATCTTTAAAACACCTAAACAAAATAACACTCTTGTGTATTACTAATATTGTGCCAACATTGGGCCAACATAATACTACCAACTTGATAAGACATTTTCTTTAAGGGTGTATTACAAATATTGTGCCAACATTGGGTCAACATAATACTACCAACTTCATAAGACACTTTCTTTAAGGGTGTATTACAAATATTGTGCCAATATTGGGCCAACAAAATACTACCAAGTTGATAAGACATTTTCTTTAAGGGTGTATTACTAACATTGGTCCAACGTTGGGCCAACATATTACTACCAACTTGATAAGACACATTCTTTAAGGATGTATTACAAACAACAGGCCAACGTTGGGCCAACATATTACTACCAACTTTATAAAACACATTCTTTAAGGGTGAATGACAAACAATGGGCGAACGTTGCGCCAACATTTTACTACCAACTTGATAAGACACATTCTTTTAGGGTGTATTATAAACAATGGGCTAACGTTTGGCCAACATACTACTACCAACTTGATGGAACACATTCATAAACGGTGTATTACAAACAATGGGCCAACGTTGGGTCAACATATTACTACCAACTTGATAGGACACGTTCTTTAAGGGCGTATAACTAACAATGGGCCAACATTGGGCCGACATATTACTACCAACTTGATAAGACACATTCCTTAAGGGTGTATTACACACATCGGGCCAACGATGCCCCAACATACTACTACCAACTTGTATATACACTTTTCTTTAAGGGTGTATTTTAAACATTGGTCCAACGTTGGGCCAACATATTACTACCAACCTGATAAGACACATTCTTTAAGGATGTATTACAAACAATGGGCCAACGTTGGGCCAACATAATACTACCAACTTAATGGGACACGTTCTCTAAGGGTGTATTACAAACAATGGGCCAACGTTGGGCCAACATATTACTACCAACTTTATAAAACACATTCTTTAAGGGTGTATAACAAACAATGGGCCAACGTTGGGCCAACATACTACTACCAACTTGTAAATACACTTTTCTTTAAGGGTGTATTATAAACATTGGTCCAACGTTGGACCAACACCAGGATCCATCCTTCCTTGGAAACTAAAGTGAATGGAAGTTGCTTACGTTGGACCAACATTGGGCCAACATAGGAATTCTGTCATGATCGAGAAGGTTGACTTGGTAACATTGGTCCAACTTTGGCCCAACGTTGTTCCTCCAACGCCAACCATACAACCTTTAACACATGTTGGCCCAACATAGTCATGCTATCTGGGATATTCATTTTACGACTTCCATAGTTGTAATATTTCTTAGGTTTTACGCAGTATATATTCTTTATGGCAGTCTTGAATGATGTAAGTGAAGAAAGGTTTCGAATATTCAATGGTAAATCATTCCAAAATCTTATAGTTGAAGGAAGGAAACTTTTCATAAATGAAGTTGTTTTGGCTTGTGGAATATGAAATGTCAGATTGTCCTGATTCCTTAAGGGATAAGACTTATCTGGTAAAATGCATTGTTGTAATAAATCTTGCAAATACTGGGGTGCTAATCCATACACTATTTTATAAAATAACACTAGTTTATGTATTTTTCTTCTTATTTCAAGAGTATCCCAACCAAGCTCTTCATAAAGCTTTGATCTTGATGAATTGATTCTTAAACCGGTTATTATTTGTGCAGCTGCGACTTGAACATCTTCAAGTAATTTTGCATCTCTTTCAATACAATTATCCAATACAATTTCTGAATATTCAAGAACAGGACGAATAAAAGCAAAGCGACCATTGTGGCTCCGCCCTACCCCCGGGGGTCATGATTTGAACAACGTTAAATCTACACTACCTGAGGATCCTTCCCTAAAAATTTCAAGTTTCCTGGCAGAGTGGTTCTTAGAAGAAGATTTTTAAATCATACATCCAATTTATCACTATTTTTTGAATTATCTCCTCTTGAATAAGGGCGTGGCCCTTCATTTGAACAAACTCGTTATCTAAGGATACTTTGTGGCAAGTTTGGTTGAAATTGGCCCAGTGGTTCCTGAGAAGAAGATGAAAATGTGAAAATTTCCGACAATGACAACGACGACAACGACGCCAACGACAACGACGACAGATGACAGCCTTTGGCTCAGGTGAGCCAAAAAAGTTTTATATGCCAATTTCTTGAAAATGAGTGGTCTTGTTGTTTAAATTTTTATTCGGGGAGGCAGTTCAATTTCTGGAGAAGTATTAAAAACATTTTTTTTGCAAAAAAAAAAAAAATCAAAAGGTTTGTGAAAGAGGAAAGAAGAAGGATCAGGAATCCGTCAATTAAATTTCTTCATGACAGAGTCCAAATCCATACGCCATAAAGAGTAAAGGAGTCTTGAAGATAAAAAAAGTTAATGTTTTGTCACACCAAGTCATAGGATCTGCCATATTCCAGTATGGGAAGGACCATACTCGAAAATGTGTTCTAAAAGAATTAAAAAATATATAAAAATGTAACGGACATGAGATTTTATCAAAATAAAATATTTAAGTGAAATCATCGAAAATCATGTTTTGAATCTTTCTGAGAACCGAGGACATTATTTATTGAACATCCCTCGTATTATTTATTAGAAATTTTTATCATGATTCAAAGTTAGCTTTACATTATTCGTATGATATAAAAGGCAATACATCTCATTTATGTAGATTGTGTGTAAATCCTTAAATAAAATTGCAAACATGTACAGGTATGCATTAAAGACAGATGATACAAACATTTTTTTTTATTTGGAATAGACTTAATATCATGTTACAAGTTTAGAAATGTGAATAATTCTTAGCTTTTTCTCCTAAGAACGGGAAAATGAAATAAACTTGGAAAATATTACTAATATTTCAAATAAAAAAAAAACAAATATAGACAAATAACACACAGTAAAGGTTTACAGGTGAAAACAAATTTCAGAATATGTTACCTTGGTGCTAAAAGTGTAATATTAACTTTAGAAAAATATTCTATGAAAGAACATTATCGGTTATTTATAAACTATAAATAAAGGTCCTAGGGATTGTTTGTGAACACCGATAGCCACAAATCCACAAAATGATGTCCACAGAAAACAAACAAGAAGTAACATTCATTTGTGATACATACTGACTTTTCATCAGTTTCTTGATCTACCATATACGTTGGAAACTAAATCAAACCAAAATTGCTTAAATTACTTGTTAAGGAGAATTTAAATGGATTGTGGGAGAAATAATTATATTCAGATGGAAGCATACATGTAGAAATAAAAAAAAATCATGATAATTTTAAGAATTACTGTCCAGTTTGATGACTATGTTTACGCATATGATGTTATTTTATACTTCTTATGCTATGGTAACAATTTGTTGAAATTGAAATATGTAGAAATATCCTTTTAACTTAGGTTTTCAAGTGTAAGACATAAATCAACCTGGGTTTAAATACCAAAAATTATTGATTATTATCAATTTCTTTTATCTTGCAGCATAAACAAAAAGAAGTTTATTGACATAAAATAACATTGATTGAGCCCTCATATACATCAGGTAGTGATCTGATTACAAACTTTTAACATTGAATTGAATTGGAACAGGATATTTGATAAGTTCGCAGCATAGGTACATGTAAGGTTACAAAAGGGGGCGGGACCTAATTTGTACGGGAAAACTTAACTATAACATTATATGAAACCAACAATTCTTAAACATACCACAAAATGAGGCGATTTGATATTTTAACCTGTAGACAACCATCAAGATACATCAAAACTTATTACAACATGCTGCTTTGTCTTTAGTTAAATGCCACATAACAAGTTATAAAGAAGTCACTGATTGCTATCCACTTGTCGATGTGACGTAATTTCGTTAAACGTGCCGCAGTTTGTATGCAGTGAAAAGCAAATTAAGAAATATTTTTCAACGAAAAATCTATTCTACAAATAAATAAAATATCATTTCCACACATTCTATAGGCCTTTAACTTGGATTCAATATCTTTTTCACAATGTTATTGATATATTTTCTGTTTATTACGTATTTAATTGATACTGCAGTATACTAAAGAAATGATGTCCGCGTTTTCGTGAATGTTGCAGAATAACCCCCGAGGTCGAGAAATGTTGTTTGAAAGATAAAAGCCGAGGCGTTAGCCGAGTTTTTTTATATTTCAAAGAACATTCCGAGACCGAGGAGGTTATTCTGCATCATTCACGACAAGAAGGACTTTATTTCTATTCTAAATTACGGATAATCGTTTCCTTTATAGAGAAACGAATTAGGTCACCATGATCTCGATTACGCTGTTTCATTGAACACCAGAGGTAAAATTTGTTTGCTTACCTGTGTATAGAATGCAGACGATTTGTGCTTTCGTTACATTAAAAATAGCCTTTTTAAAATACAAATTTGTTCGTAATATGTATTGATTAGTTAAAATGAATATACAATAATAAAATCATGTTCCTATTTTTCTGCTAAAATCCATTGCTTAATGTGTAGAGAGGTCCGTGGAATAGCCCCGCTTAGCTATAAAAACCGACATTCATTAGCAACTTGATGCAATTTGCAGTGTTTATACTGCAAAAGACGACACATCGATGCAGTCTAAACAAGTATCATTCTACAGCCAAACATGCATTTGAATTGTTCAGATTTGATACGTGTTTCTGATCTGATAATTTTTTGATAACGTTCGTGATTTATCGGAGAATAATGTCCGCCGGTTTCCTTTGATCTTTACAATAATCGTGGTAGAATTGTATACAAGTACATCAGAGGGTAATGTAGGGGGTCTTAATAAAAGAAAATAATTTGATTATATGGATATTACATGCCGTTGACCAGAAAAAATACAGCATTCAGTCATTCAAATATGATTTTAACAATGGAATTGTAGAATCTAGATAGGAATGCAGCACTTTTCAGAAACAACAATGCGTGTTGACAATATTCATAAAGTAAACTTAGAATTTTAACTTCGTTATACCCTTGCATTATTGAATTTTATACGTAACCTCAATACTGCAAATAATTATTGTGCTAAAATCTGCAGCATCACTTGACTTGTCTAAATATAAAATCGAATCGTCCTCCATATGTAGTTACATAACCATAATTACAACTATCCTATATAAATAATGTACTAAAAATAATCGCCATCCCGATTATGAATACATTTTTAATTACAAAATACTGTCAATCTTTCCATTGCGCACCTTAACTGTGCTGCGTTTAACCTGAAGTTAGTTATTTAATGATGCCTAATAGTGGAAAGCCATGTTATTTTCTCAATCATTATTGAAAAAAATCTTTTTTAAGGGTTGTATCAGATGGTAAATTTAGGGCATCAAGAAATGATACTATCTTTTCATGCATCAAATGATTCTCTGTACATGAAGATGAATTCATTTGAGAAATTCATTCAGAGCAATAATTCATAAAAAAAAGTTTGCTTAATTAAGAAAAAGAAAAGAAGTCACTTATTTAGTGCAAGAGAAAATGGCCGCAAAAGGTGATGATGTTCGTAAGGTATTTCTGTATCAAATCAGACCGAATATATTTTTGATTCAATCCACTGCAAAATTTTCTCTCTTTTTTTAAAAAGAATGTTTCCATTAAACAGATGTTCTATTCAAAGTTGAAGGTTTAGGGGCCACATCAGATCACTTGCTGAGAAAACTGAGTAATGAAAATTGTAGTGCATTTAAACTATAAATATACAATGGTGAATTTTGCCCAAAAGTTAGCTGTACAAATGAAAATTAACAGTACGTAAATTACATTTCTTGTTCAACATCCCCGTTTAAAACTTGAAAGGACGGACTCTGAATATTTCTTTTTCATATATCTCGGAAAGGAAAAGGAATTTTTGTATTTTATTGATCAAAATGTGTTAAAAGTCATGAAACCAAAATAATATTTTTAAAAAGCTGCCACCCTCTCAAATAAAAAGGACCCTTTGCAAATATTGGTTTGTATAGTATAACAGCTATTTTTGTTGTCTTTCCGATTACTTATCCCTGTATTATGGACTTTATTGTTGACCTTATTTATGATTTAAAAACAAGGTTAAAATGACAATGTTATGTATTGCTCTTAAATGAATTCTCATCATGTTTCATGCCCCCTAATTTGTTGATAAAAAGAAAAGAAAGAGATTTGGTCTAAATTTTCAAGATATCCAAAGCTTCCTTAGAAGTAGTTAGGGAAAAGAAGCTTTTTTAAGAAGAGAGACAGACCAAGGATTTTTGGTCATATATTTAGGTAAGATGACCTTGTCATCAAATACAATCTACAGACCCTAACCGTGCTACTACAACTCAGAAAAGAAACAAACCCTTTCCGTGCAAGAAGCGTAACGTACCGTTTACAAAACAAAAAGTATCGTGCACTAAACGAAAAAAAAAAAAAACGTGCACAAAACGAACCGCAGCGTTCTCAAAACGAATCGTGCCATTTTTTTTTAAAATGAGTATGCAAGCCACGCCTAGAAATCATTTCGAACCTTGCAAAAGACCTATTACGGTAAGTCAATTTCTTTTAATTCCATCGACGGTAATAATTAAAAAGGGTGGAGATTAACCGAAAAAAGTCGAAATATCATAATCATTATTATTAAGCTTTATTCACCTGGACATACAGTGAGGCGAGACCTTATATGATAAGTGTCAACCGTTAGTGCATATATTTACTAACATATAAAATGCAGTATCGTAATATTTTCGTGTATAACTATAATAAATAAAGCTGAACATAATACTTTGTTTCATCCTACTGAGTAACTTTGTGGCACCAGAGATAGAAATAACAAGTCAGTTATGTCCCTTTGTGGAACGCCCAATATTTTGTGCTTTCTAAGAATACCGACATAAGATTGTAATAATATAGCTGCAGATCTGTAGCGTTATGGGTTTTTTTTAATATTTTTCTCTTCGACCATAACGCTACAGATCCCGTAAAGCTAAAAAGGTGCAATTTACGGCGCAATATTTTTTGCGCAGTTTTGAGGAAAATTTCTCCACTTTGGTTAATTAACTACCTTTTACTCCCTAATTCTAGTCACATTATTTAACTAATCTGTATATTTGATCCATCTCCCAGCCCTTTATAGTCGTCTCTACAAGTGATAAACTCGCTTAATTAAAATTATTTCTTAGATAGCTGAAAATTCAATTCAGGCGAGTGTATTGCCTGTAGGGACAACTATAAATGGTTGGGAGGTGGATAAAATATACATATTGGCTACAGAAGGTGTGTAGAACTAGAGCCGAGCTCGTTGCAAAGCAACGAATAGGTCTTCCGTTGGAGCTACTGAAGGGAAGACGTAACCTTGAGTCTAGGTCAAACCATTCTAAAATTATTTAAGTAAGCAACCCAAAGGTTTGTTGAGGAAGCAACTTACAATGTTTCGCCAGGAAAAAGACTGTTAAAGAATGTTATGTGCATGACCTTGAACTTTCTAAATGACCTTGCAACAAGCAAAGACAAACTCTGTTATAAAAATACATACTCTGCGTGTTACCGAGTGGAAAAGTTCACGTGTTTTTTTTTTAGATATTCTTTTAGTTCATATCCAACCAAAACATCTTATCTTCAGTGACCTAGAACTTGAGACAAGGTCATGCCCCACCCTGCATTATATGAGCAATGTTTCACTGGTACAAATACGGCTGAGAATTTAAAGTTTCTCTGTCAGTAACAGTGACTCGTCCAAAAGACTGGATATGTTCAGTCAAATTTTTATTGAGTATATATCGAATCGGAAGAATTTATTAGGTTCAAAACTATGATTTACATGATGATTTATTTAGAAATATGAGTGTATGACGTTTGTTGAGAATATCTTGAATAGTTTCATAAAAATTGAAATCTTAAAAATGGAAATTCCGTTCAGATAATGCATATAGGCATAAGCTTACAATAAAATATCTCAAATGGTTTCTTTAATACTATGCAAATTGCAAATTAAAGATAAGTGAGGTCAAGGTCACAGGAAAGTGCAAGATCAAACTGTATCAGGATACTAAAGTTTGATAAAAATGTCTTGAATGGATTCTTCAAAACTGAAGGTCGCCCGTTTGGCACAGTGGTTAGAGCATCTGTTATACACTAAGGTTTGGATAGCTGTCATAAGTGTGTACAGTGTATCAGCATATGAAGTTGAGTAAAAATATAAATGCTTTCTTCAAAACTGAGCTTAATACTCAATGAATTAGGTAAGGTAAGATCAAGGTGAAAGGAGAGGTCAAAGTAAAAAAAAATGCATGTATCACCATAAGAAGTAAAAGAATACTTATAGTCTTGAATGGTATGTTTCTGAGTTAAACACTAACCTGAGAAAAGTTAGGTTAAGGTCAAGGAAAGGTCAAACAAAATGTTGATGCAGTTACAAACGTGTAGCTAGCCTATAGTATGTATCAGCACATATCAGTACATATCGGCACATGAAGTTTGATGATACTATCTTGAATGGTCTCTTTAGACAGAATTCAAACTAACATAATTGAAGTGAAAGTATTTAAGTACAGCGTATTAAGAGGTCGAAGTTTTATTTAAAGCACATGAAGCAGAAGAAAGTGTCCAAGATTGAAAACACGGGTATACATTTAATTGGAAGAGCTGTAATTATATGTCATTATCAGAAGTTATGCGTCTCTAAAAAAATACTAAAAAAAAGTAACCATGTAGGTCTAACTTATAAATTAATTAACAATGTTTGTATAATTTATATACAAGTTAATTGAGATTTACCTGTATGATTCCAATTGATGATTGGCTTAAAAGTGTTCAAAATACTAACAGTACACTAATTATATAGCCTCCATGGAGTGAGGTTAGTAGCAATAAGCATTACTTTTACACATACCATGTTAAAAAATTATACGAGCCGTTTTATAAATTATGTGAAATTTTACGCGTTAAATTTTACGGATTTATAAACCTAAAAAAAAAAATACCCGTCATTCAGTAATATGAAAAAGGCGACATGATTTCAAAGCCAATTTCCACTGTTGGAGTACACAATGTTTTTAACATTCGACATGCCTGCGGCTCTCTGTGGCCACGCACGTTAAAAAAATAATGGAGAAACAAAAGAGTGATGGTAAAAATAAAACGTACATATAGTACATTACCTATCTCAAGACTTCCATCACTAATTATAATTATTTGCCGAAGTCCCTTTTCAATAACAATTTTGATAAAATACATTAACACGGAATAGAGAAATAATTTTGTGTGAACAGGCCAAAGAAAGTTATCAAAATTCAAAATGATTTTATGCACCAGTGTTAGGAATTGCGATTTAATGTAAGATCGGTGACGTATTCTTATTGATTCGATTAATTAAAAACACAATTTTCTATTAATTGATAGGTCCTTGTACACAATGGATCACAGACACTTGCTTTGTTTACGACAACAGGTGGCTGGTACACAAGTGACCCTGATGGGCAGCGTGGGATTGGCGCGTTTGATTACACAACTGTTACAAACATCTAGGCTGGCGAACGTGGAGATCAACTAAATGATCGTGAATTATTCGATTAATAAAGCTTAAAATTACTTATAATTATATTTAACGTAGGAAGATAGATTTAATATATTCCGATGAAGACGTGTTCACTATAAAACTAATTAATAATACATAAAAAAGAAAAACTAATTGTTATATAAATAATTTAATAATGAACCGTAAAGCATGTATAAAGACCTTTTAGTAGAAATTTAACATTAAATACCATAGGGTATATTATTGATAGGAAGTTTGTGTAAATTATACACATGAAGAGGTCTGATTTTCTTTCCGATTGAAAAATGCTACCTGTTTACCTGGCCTGCTTTCTACTTCGTGTTACGCAATATCCCCGGTATATTCGAACAAATAAACATTCTCATAAGATCAAAAAGGTGTCAAAGTACAATTTTGTTTGTATAATCCAGATCGAAATATTTACCGTTTTTGAGTTATAAAGCAAAAACTTTCAAGCTCCCTAAATCCCTAATCACAGAGGCCAGCCCCTTTTGAATAGTATTATATGAAAGCCCTTGCAATTATGCAAAACTTTTGTTCAATATGTCTTAACAAAATATTTTTAGTTTTCAAGATAAAAAGGAAAATATGTGTAAATTTTCGCTCTTTTAGGCGTTCTATTGTTTGACCCCTATATAGCGCCATTTTGAATACAGAAATCGAAAAACAAAAACCGATGTGCACAACTTCAATCCTTCTGTTATCTAAAACCAGTAAAATTTCTGCTCCAGCTCTAGTGGTCTCTGAGCCTTTGTCTGGAAATGGAAGCCTATAATTTTTCGTTTAAAGGGAAATAACTCAAAACCGGAAGTGAATTTTTGAAATTTTAGACAGCATTCTGAAAGAGTTTATTACCGTCTATAATGTCAGAAAATTTGAGCAAAATCCATTGAGAAATGAGTGAGATATGAGGCCTCAAAGTTAGCGTCTAGGAAGAAAACAAAAAAAAGAATAATAAGAATAATCTTAATCTTCAGAATCAGTAGAAGGTCTTCCGTTGGAAACGGAAGACCTTAATTAGGGAGTGAAAGGTATAGTTGATTGACCAATGCTAGAAAGTGGAAAATTCTCCTCAAAAGTGTGCAAAAAATATTGCGCCGTAAATTGCACCTTCGCATTACAACACAAAATATTTCAAATTCAGCTGATTGCAGAAAATGATAAACCAATGGCATTAACGAACGATGCAGTTAATATTACTTATATTAAAATAACAATGTAAAAGCATTGTACATTGCATATAAAAGAAACATCACATATACGTTAAAGTTTCCCAGAGAATATTGCAGTGAACGATGTGCTTTCACTTCTCTGAACTACAAATGTATGACGTCATAATTAAAAATTACGTCAAGTCACTGCAAACGTGAGCTGTTCTGATGGGAAGAGTGTCATAATATACTTTTCACCATAGTTCAATCTGCATATAAAATATCAAAAAGCGAGTGTAAAATAAACTATTTTTTAATCTTTTTTCTATCTTAAATGTCCGAATATTTCAGATAACTTTACTTTATTCTTATTATTAAAAAATTCAGCGTGGTAAAATTATATACAAAAATAAATCCATTATTTTATATCCCGTGAATAGAAGTAGTACAATCTTGTGTATATAGAAGAGCCTGGCGGAGGTGATTAATGAGGATTTATTTCAGATCTTTTTGTAAATCTGTAAACAGAATTTCCCCTTCAACTAAAATCTTGCCTGGAAAAAAATGTTTGATGGTTTGTTTTAATACAGATGACGATATTGAATGGAGAATAGCCTGAAATTTCTCGGTAATTTGAATTTATTGTGAAATATTTTGTACCAGAGTAATAGTTTAACTTTTCTCAAGCTCATTTCGAGATCACAAGGATGCGAAGAGTTTATTTATATGACAAGAAGTTAATAATAATTTTGTTAATCAGCTTCGCCAAAGCGATTAATAAGAAACATTTCTAAAAAGTAGAAATAACCGTCACGTGATCAACAAGGAAATGTGATATCGTATCAAACTGATGAACATTGAGCTTGGATTCTCTTTGTTATCTGCATATATTTCATTGATTACATTTTCTGTAATGTTTTAATAGCGGGGAAAAAAAAACAATCGCCAGATAAAATGGCCATTAACTGAGTACTTTCTCGATGTATAGAATAAATTCACATTCTAATAGAGGAGATTGAAGTATATTTTATTATTTTTCAGATATATGCTTTTTTATTCCTTTATAATATTTCGGGATGAATCACACACCTCAGCTATCAGAGGCTGTATATGTAGGACTGTACCGTAAAATAGGGAGTCCTACAGAAGTGAGGGTCAGGAGAGAAGTGATGGACACTGATGAACTTGTGAGTAAACTTGTGACATAATGAGGAGATTACATAGAATGAAGAGAGGGAAAAAACGCGAGGGATTCAGACTGAAGACTTCAGATGAAGATTGGATGTTCTGGCCTCCAGACCACAAGGTGATTTTGGATCTCTCTCAGATCAATCGCTATCGTTATCCACATAATACCTTATTTCTAATGGAGTGTGATTATCGTCCACCGGGTTTTACTAGACTAGACCTGATGAGTCTATCACATAATGTAGAAACTATTTTCTCCTGTGTAGTGCATGTAATTAATAACAAGATATATATTTTAAGTACATTATTCAGAGATAATCTTTTGCATTTCTTAAATACCTGCAATGTTCCGATCACTAATGTTGTTTCTCATGGATCTTGCTCTGCATATTCCTTATATCACAATGTATATGCTGACAATGTGTTCTGTTTCCGGTCATATCACTGACCTGCGTCAGCACTACCATGGATACAGAGATGCCGTGAACAGGACTGACCAGCCCTAAATGTTGTATAGGAAATAATAAGTGGAGGATATCATGTTGTTTCGATTGGAAGCACACCTGAAAATGAACTAGAATGGAGAATCTCATTTCTCGTGTAGAGCAAAAACTCCTTTATTCAATGAATCACTGTCATTTTTTGTGCTATGGTCTATTCAAACTTTTTTTGAAAGAAGGTATTAGTTGCAATCCCCATACATCCATTCTCTGCTCATACTTTAAAAAAAAAAACTATTGTATTTTTGGGTCATGCAGACAAATACTTCCTTGTCTTGGACACCTGATAACGTATTGTCTTGTTACTGGGGATGCTTTAAATTATTGACTTACATGGTAGGTACTGTGGAATGTCAAAACTTTTTTATTCCACACAACAACATGTTTAGACAAAAAGTCACTAGTTTTGTACTATCATCATTGTTCGGTCAGCTGTATAATCTTTATTGCAAGGTGATAGTTTGTTTACTATTAAGTAAAACAATCAAACCATTCCTCAGTCACGCCATTTTAAATAGATCATTTAGAGTATGTACAGAAGAGAGCAGTTTCCATATTTAGTACTGAGTTCGATATTATTTTTTTAAAAGAATTAATTGTACTTGATCAAGTCATTATATGTATAGAGGAATTTGCAGTTTACATGAATCAAATACAAAGAATTGTTTTGAAAAGGTTTACCATATCACTTTATCACGTCACTTTACAATGTATCACATCAAATGTGTTACGGAATACTGCCATGATGATAGAGAGTAGCAATAGTATATATCAGAATGAAACTAGCTATAAGATTTGTTATCAAGCAAGCGTAGCTGCATTACTGAAACAGTCGTGTAGGTTTGGTTGTCTATCTGATATTCTGTATCTTTCAGCCACGTAACACGTAAAAAAGGAAGGCAGGATGATTTTACAAATCCCATCTCTAGTGATGTTACACATGCTATATATCTTGAATCATTTCAGAATGGGTGACACAGTCAGATCACAATAATCTTTAGGAGCTCTACAGACTCTGATGTCCTTTGATAACGGGAATTATGTACATTCTCTAATCAAAGATATTTCGTGGCAAATACTGGGTATTACTAACAGAGATGTGGGTTCTTTTAGAATTCCTACATTTTACAAAAAATTCCTTACAACAAATACAATTTCATAACATTAAAGAACCAACACTGTTAAGAATAGACACTCTTTCTCATAGAATTGCCTGATGTTTATCATCAAATCTCATTACATGTACATGTATTAAAAAAATTAATTACAGGTAAATAGTTAAGTTAATTGTGCTATGAGTTTTTCACTTCTATCTTGTTTTCAACCAACGAAGTGAGAAACTTTGTAATATTTACATGCTACATGTACTGTATATATTTTAGTTTTTTTCTAACCAAATTATTACAAATGAGTCATGTATGCAGTTCAGCTTTTATTACATTCTACAGATATATCCTTCAGTATAATTTACAAGTCGCTATTTTCTTGCAATCAATAGTTATGTACTTTCATTATAAGAGTGACGTACAACATAAAATAAATTATAACAACCAAAAATATACAAATTGCATTTTTTTTTTAAATCTGGGGCATGCTATTTACAATAGCATTTTTGCAGTAAGTCCTTTTACTTGTTGGATCATCATTATATACTTACGTATTTTCCTTTTAAGGACAGTACTGCATTTGATAAGTAAAAAGAAACAAACAAAAATGTGATTAATAATAAGTTTTTTTAAGTCTAAAGGTCGATTAGAAAAGGAATGATAAGGTGTGGAGCTCTTATTAACCCCTCAAGTCGTCAATTTTAGAAGTTATTGTAATTTAACCACTCAAGGTCCGTTTATTAAAGTGCCTTTAAGCTTTTTAGTACTGCAGCTTTTGGAGGTATCATTCCAATCCTGGACTTGTATTTGTGCCATCCTGTACTCAGGGTTGTGGGTTATTAGTCGAAACCAAGCACCGAAACCTGTGACGTCGAGCGCAAAAAAATCAAGTTTCTTCAAAATTTCAACTAGGTAATACGTGTTTCTAGCATTGAATTCTTTTCCCACGTGCTCAACTGCCTTTGGCGAAATTTCTTTTTTGTCTTGCGAAGCATTGTAGATCGTGTTTGCTCCCTGTTAGATATTTTGAACACGATCATTGCATTGAACGTATTATTATCTTGCTTCTGTTCGCCTAGCTACACGTGGTCTTAGATACATAGGCATAGATTCCATTAATTGTTTCCATAATCCGACTGTTTTGTAAGAGCTTAATATTTTGTTTCTTTTGTGTGTGTATTTCATAACGAGCATCCTAAAACCAACGACAATGCCAAAAACAAAGCGTGATTCGACACCTTTACCAAAAAAGACGCGCCAAGCGCAACGATGGCGTTTCTCCTTCTAAAGCCAGTCAAGGTCAACCTGGAACCAGGGGAAGCAGGAGCCAGCCGTCTTTTATTTTATCTAATGAGCAGTTGCAACAGGTTTCAAAAGCTGTACATAGCAAATAAGCTAAGCAAGCAGAGTGAGACCAACCACTGGGCACCCCCAATGGCCACACGGGAACAGTGTCAAGGTACAGAACCCGTTTTTCATAAATTACAATTACCCTGCATTGGCCACCAAGCTACGATAATAGTTTAGGCCAGAAAATGTCAAATTAATTAAAACTTAAAAAATTGTTAATGGCGAGTGCATCTTTTTGAGCTTGTTAGTCAATAATTCATATGGGGTGATCAAATGATGAAACCGAATTTTTCCAAGAAAAAGGGTGTTCCCCCGGACC
>NW_026922025.1:0-19326 GCF_032062105.1 Saccostrea cuccullata | reverse complement strand
ATATAAAAGGATTTGCACAGGAAATAACTACCAAATTCATCAAAACAAACCTTTTGATACTGCTTATGTCTTTTATCCCAAAAAATAATCCATATAAAGACAAAAATCCAATTAATTTTCTCAATGTTTTTCTCTCGCTTCTAATTTACCTGCCATGTTTACATTAGGAACTCTCTAGATTGTCTGAGTAAATGCACTGAGTACGAGTTATCGCCCGTGTTTCTTTTGCTACATTACGAATACACGGAACGAATTCTATGGTTAAACCCGGTGCGTAGGACAATATCATTTTAACGACAGAACGTTCTATCTAACTATGGTATATGTTACTTCAATTTTACTGGATTCCATAATTACATTATACTAAGCTTTTCTTCTTTCCGTGTTATACTTTTTCTCATCAACCTGTACATTTTCATTATGATTCATCAATAAATATATATATATCTTGTATTCTAAATTTTTTTGCCATTTTCTATATCTCGCCCCCCTATATCTACAAGTGCGAGTTTCCATCACGTCCATTCCGGTGCATTATTTCTTTAACCTTTGTGGATAAGCATTGGTATCTGCACAAACATGGCGTTAAAATGAAAAGCTTCGTTTATCAAATCACCATACGTCAGACTTAATCGGCTGTACTGATTGCAGAATGACTGTTGAATTCACAATAAATTTGGAGTGTGACTAAAATGGGTAGCGAAACCCGGGCCGGGCCGGGATTTTCGATGACGAAAACCGGGTTTTTGATAATCACGAAATAAATACTCATTCTTTCTTCATGAAATTTTACGGACATAGTTTATTATTCTAGGATTGGCCTACGCTGAAAGTTTTAAGTCGAAATGTTGTGTTTTTCAATGATTATCACCGATTGTCCTTTTCCAAGTGACTAAAATGGGTAGCGAGCCCGGATTACTCATTTTGGCGATTTAAACTTAATTTCGGCAGCATATTTACAATTATTTCATTTGGATCTTTGAAATTGAACTTACACTACCTAAAACATTTAACTGTTGCAGTAATAAATCACGATTATTGAAAATATTCGCATTTTTTGAACACCCGGGATTGGTCGAAACCGGACACGTTCACCCGGGAAAAACCTTTTATTTCCGAAATACTTATCAGAGAATGACATATAAATGAAATATGAATGACTCTTTTTTTATTTGCATATTTTTATTAATTTTTTCCCATTTATTTCTTAGATGTATCTCGGTCAGGGACTGAAAAAAATCTACATTCTTTCTCTGGCAATCCGGAATTATTAATTTGTCCCAGGCAAACGCGTCCGGTTTTGACATGTCCCGGGTCTATGAAAAATGACAAAAACCCTAATAATAGATATTTATTTTCATAATGATTGAACAATTCAACTACTTGAAGTTAATAAACAACCATTAAATGCAAATAACACAAACACTTTCGATGCATTAAGCTTAAAATCGCCAAAATGAGTAAACCGGGCTCGCTACCCATTCTAGTCACCTAGAAAATGATGTAATCGGCGATAATCATCGAAAAACACAACATTTTGACTTAAAATTCTCAGCGAAGGCAAAACCTATAGTTATAAAGTATGTCTGTAAATTTCATGAAGAAAGAATGAGTATTTATCTCGAAATTATCAAAAACCCGGCTCTCAGTTTTGAAATTCCCGGCCCGGCCCGGGTTTCGCTACCCATTTTAGTCACACTCATAAAGAATGAATCGTTTAAACGTCCAAATTTGGCCCCCCGATAATTTACAAAAAATAAGTTTAAACATTTTCTACATATTTTTGTCTCAATCTTTCCATTAAACATTGTAGTTTATAAATTTCTTTTTCAATTTTCACTTCCTTGCACTATAATTGGGTATTTATCTGATTAATATAGCAGGGGTACGTTGTTTACATTTATTTCTCATAGACTTTAGGCCACACCCCCACCTTGCAAGCCCATTTTTTATATGAGCGCATTGATGTTTCAAGTTGTAATAAATACGGTCAATGTAAAGAGTTATACTTGTCATTTTAATTCATAAAAGAAATTGAAACAGCCATGCGCTCACATGTTATTTTCCCAAAAGGTGCAAAATCTCGGGTACCTGTCCCTATAGTAAAGGCACCTTGTTTACAAATTCAATCCGCCTTTGACCTCATGAATAACAAAGCATTGAACACGTGACTCAAATCTATTCACTTTTCATGCTTTGAGCAGATCAATGCGACATCGTGTCCATTGTTGCGAGCTATCGATGGTCAAATCATTTTCAAATGGGTATAATTAGACTTTAAAGTACTCTGGGATAAAATGTTTATGCCGGTATATTCAGGACATGTTCACATTTTTTCTATTTGTTATTATAACGATGTTTCAGTTGATTTTGTTTGATTTTTTTTTTCGGTATTTATCAATATATATTGGAGGCTTGTAGAATAAATCTTGCACTTACTACTTGTATCTCATTAATATAGAATTTTAAAAAAAATACTGTGGATATATTATTTGTTCCTAAGTATACTTATCACATCAGTGGTACGTTCATCAAACCTTAGAAGATATTAAATATTTTTCTCTCAGTTTTTAGTTAATTTTATAGATCGTTATTTGAAAAAAATACTAATTTATCATATCTTTAGAAAATAAACCATTTGTTACAAAAGCATACTTCCAATTTAAGAAACCTTACGGAAAAGAAATTGAAGTATGAGACGTTAATAAGGCTTATATATCGGGTGAAAAGTCACTGGACGAACGCATTGCACAAAATGCACCCCTTATTGAATAGAGGGAAATTCCGGGTTACTTCTGACGACATGTTATAACTCTTTACATCGGCACAAAATCTAACAACAATTAAATATTAGTAACAAAAAACCGAATGATGAAGGGCGTAATTTTTTTTTTTTTTTTTGAAATGGTTTATTGTTTATCTCAATTAAACAATGCAATCTGGACTGTACAAAGTACACTTGTCTAACACTGATGTTTTTTTATATATCCAGCAACGATAATATTGACGTTAAACTGTCGTTTAATTTTCACTTTCTTGCGATTTTATTTTTTATACACAGAGTGAAGTTTATATATCATATTTGGTGTGATTTCGCAAAATCATATATGTACATGCTATGAAGTAGTTATTCATGTAAATTTAATGAGCTTTAATGTATTAATCATAAGCTTTAATGGATTAATTATCATCTCTATAAAAATGAAGTTTTAAAGTATGAAAAAAGTGTATATATCCTGCATTATACGTTCTATTCACAAATTCGAAATAATTGTGTTTCTTTATGTTTAAATAATTTGACGAATTTCTAATAAATCATTTCAAATATGACTCGTAAGTTAAACAGAAAAAAAAAACGAAGTTAATCCTGACAAATTAAAAAAAAGGTACTTATATTTGGTCGTCTCTAGCACTAAATAAGAGGTTTTAGGTGTCACTTCATCATAAAACTAAGTACAATTCGAACACACTCTAATGTATTCATACAAATCGCACGCTTGATAGACGCCCCGCCTTCTCACTCAAATACTTGTTCTACAATGACCTACATAGCCGTAATGGCGAAGTTTTACAGTGAAATATGCGACTTTATTTAATCGATATCATGTATATACTGAAAGTCTCTTTCCTAAACAATCCTTTATTAATATCTATACAGACTATACTTGAAGACTTCAGCTTTAAGATAACAATTTTCTTATTTAAAAGGGTAAAATTCTGCATGTAAAAAGGGGCGAGATTGCAGTGTTTAGAGGATTCATTCTTTGCAACATGTCAAAAGCGTCAAAAAGTTTAGTCAACTCAAATGCGTAAATGAAAACATAACTTCTCCATCATTCAATCGGTTCGATGTTTAAAATGCATGTTTAATATTACCTCTACAAAAGAACGAAAACAAATCAGGTATCTGAATTAAAGTTAAAACTGGATCCGTTCTTGAATTCTGCCTTTCGCCCAACGCAACGTGGCTGTCAATAACACAGAGCCTCGTTCTGATTTCGAATACTGTAATATTCGCAATACCGAACCCGATCGGAAAAAAATCTAAAGACTACAAGAAAAAACAGCGCCCTACAGACAGTGTTCATAAATGAAATAATTTAAAATAAACACTACCTAAGGATGCTTCCACATATGTTTCAGCTTTTCTGGCCCATTGGCTTTTGAGAAGAAGATTTTCAAAGTTTTTTCCTATATATTTCTATGTAAAACTTGGATTCCCTATTGTGGCCCCGCCCTACCCCCGGGGGTCATGATTTGAACAATTTAGAATCTACACTACCCCAGGATGCTTCTACATAAGTTTCAGCTTTTCTGCGCGGTTTATAAAGCGTAAACTGCCCCAAGTTATGTTATATCGGATAACATAAGTTGAAATAATCTTCATTCCTTAAATAACGGAAAAATCCGTCGTCAATTCAGTGTATAAATAACGGACTAACAATTAGTATGAAAAACGTCAGTCAGCATTTGTATGATATCAATGAATATTTACATTCGCTGTGTTTTTCTACTAAGCCAACTGTGAAATTGATTTGAAAGTCATTTTTGTGTATACTCACGCGTAGAAATATACACGGAGAAACGTGCGTTAACGTGACGTCACAATGAGGCTGCAGCGACGTTAGAAAAAATGCAGCGATATAGGGCAGCGAGAAATTTAGCCTGGTCCCCTGTCTCATCCTTGCCAAGCGCGCTTCATGAAATATGCCTACGTGACAAGTCTGTGTGATTCACACACCAATAACTCACACAAAACTGAAAAACATTCCTTAATTATAAATTGTATTTGCTGACAAGGTCATTATGTAGATCATAGAATTTACGAAAATGATGACTTTAAACGAGAATGTTATTTTGTTTAATCCACTTGCTTGCTAATAATTTACCTCGTTTTAGAAATTGTTCGCACGTTGAGCATGCTCATGCGTATCGAATCAACTGAGATATATACAGTAAAACTCGGTTATAACAAAATCACCAGGATCTCCGAAAGTAGATCACTATATCCGTAATTCGTTATATGCGTATTAGAAATTCCTTAAATTTATATAACTTGGGATCCAAGATATATCCGTGAATTCGAACTAAACGAGTTTTACTGTACACTCCATATGCAGGTGATGAAGTTATATTGCTGCATAAGTAAGGGAGGTTGACGATAGAAAAGTTAAAGCCATCACGTTTATCATATAGCTTGGTTGTTAGATTACTATTAACGTCTTATTCAAGTAAAATATCCAATTATGAAACAGATGTGTCAGACTTTGTGGTGTCTTTTATATCAAGCTCACCAGGATACATATTATCGACGCAGGAATGGAAATTACCATTGTTAATTGACAATACGTCGTCGATATATCTAAATGTCGAGTTGAAGACCACAGCAAGTGTATTTCTTCTTTTCACGCATTAGATTTTGCACAAATTCTGCTTCATATGAATATAGGTCTGCTAATAACGGAGCACAATTGTTACTTACGGGAATTCCAATAGATTGTTGGAATACCTGGTCCCCCAAAACACACACATATTGTCAATAAGAAACTCAAGCATCTCTTTGATGTCAACTTCAGAGTATTTGTGTGCAATCAGAATGTGTTTAAACAAAATAATTCTGCAAATGACCAGTGACAAGGTAAGTGAAATTACGAGTTTCATTTTTATTGAAAAAGCAGCTGTTGGTGATATCAAAAAGCCTAGACTTTAATAGTATTACCGTGGGGAATGGTTGTGGATAAAGTTATAAAAACGTAAGTTTTTAAGCTGTTGATTTTGGTAAAATAAGGAGTGTAAATGTTGTCAGGAGGTCAGTGGGACAGGCTAACTTAGCTATAAAACCGACTTGTTAAATTTGTTCTACTCAATACACACTCTATGGACTGTGAAAGACGACATATCGGTATTAACTATATATATGAACATGTATTAGATTGTAGTGAACATGTAATAGAATATTTAATTTGAACAGTACAAGTCTTATTTGTACGGATAATTTTTTGATAACGTCACGATTTATTTGAGAATAATGTCCGCATCATATTTTTAATCACGGCAATAGCAGTTACTGTAGCGTTGTCATCACATATGCTGTTATGACCTCTTATTATACCCCCTGCTTGAAATGTGTGAGGGTACGTGTAAAGTGATTGGGGTGTTAGCCCGTCTTTCTGTACGTCCGTCCGTCTGTTACGTTTTGTAGTAACCATCTACCCTCAAATACTATCATATCAAACAACATATGTTACATTTCTCAAAATACTAAAAAAATGAACATTTTATGGTGATAAAATTTATCAGATAAATTTAATTATTACCAAAAGCACCAACTATTCAAAATTTGTGGTTTGGGTTCGGAATTATTTTTGTCAAAGTGGGTCAAACTCCAAGGTCGTGATGTCAAATTTGGTGGTAACAAAAGAAAGGTCCTGTCACAAGGAATACACCTGTGGAATTGGAGAGCTATAGCCGTAACCACTCAAAAGTCAATGACAAAGTTGAAGTTTCGCAGACAAAGGACAGACAGGACAATCACTAAGTACTCCCGAATCTTCGGTTACGGGAGCAAAAAAAATGACTTCCTAAAAGTAAGCAATATTCATCAGATTACAGAGTCTATGTTTTTTTTTAAATTCCAAACCACAAAATATCAAGATTTGGATGAAAGTGGTACGGGTAAGTGTAAACATGCCTGGACAAAGGGAATTTAATTAACTGATCAAAGCCAGATATTGAATAAATTAATATACATAAAAAGATATATGAATAAAAATATTAATATCTGCTTTTGATCAATTGAACTATCTTTGACCAGGCAAGTTCACACTTATCCTTTTCATACACATCACAAATATAGGTCACATCAAGTACAGTGACCAGTAGAGTATTTAAATATTGTCAGTTTAACTGCCCCCTTTTCCTGTGTTTATAAAAGATGAGAGGCTAGCAGGGGGTGTTTATACAAGATGTGAGGGGTGTTTGTGTAAAGTCATAAACAAGGAAGTAATATCACAATGAACTTCTACCTGTTCATCAGCGTTCATGGAGCTCAGACGATTCCTGGGTATGTACAATTTAATTTAGAATTAATTAATTCGTTGTTATTCAATGTCATGTCATTAATTTGAATTAAATATTCAAGGCTATTTAAAAGTCTGTAAACTATTACTGGAAAGAGGGCTATTAAGTGGAGGAATAAAATTACTATATTGATATAAACTTGTAAATATCTAAATTTTCATAAATGTACTTCTTTTCTTCAAAATTGAGGATGTCATTAAATACCTCTTAAAAGAAATCGATAAGAATAGTTGTAGATCATTACGCAATCTTGGATCTATAAGTGAACACGAGTTAAAGCCAAGAAAAATGTAAAAGTTGACAGCAAAACCAGAAGTATATCATTCATACATGTTGGATTTAAATCTACGGTCCAGTGTGTTTGTTTATTGTTAGGACACATCTTCCGGTTTTGACTTCCTGTCACCTCTCACCACTCAGTCATACTGACCACTTGTTTATATCTCGATTTAAAATTATCTCTAACACTTTGAAAGTTAAATTTAAAAATATCAATGTTGGCATGATATATTGAATAAATATATGAGATTTCATATTAATTCATACATTTAATGTGTCATGAATTTCGATTCCCTCATCAGATGAAAAGATAATCAATATCAGGATTCTACTTTTAACTCCGTCGTTCCAGATCCTACCTCAAATGTTTTAGAGGTCAGGTGTTTGTTCTTGTCCCAAATCGCATTGAAATTAAACTTTAAATAAGTTTCATTAACTTCTATCATCCATGGGGTTTTAATTTAATTTAAAATTTTTAATAATTTCCTTTCTCTCGAGTCCTAGAGCTCTCCATTCAAGAGAGGATTTCAAACAATTTCCTTCTCGGTTATGCCCCTATTGCATACAAATGTACCTCTGGGATATCATGTTAAGGGAAGTACAGCTGTATATATCTTAAAGCTTCAATAATGCTTCATTTCCTTCGGGGAAATTGCGGTCTATTAAAGAAAAGAAATCCAAGATGAAATGCAATGAAATTTAAACTTTGATTTTTCCATAAATATTAATTACTTAGCTTGGAGAGGGCTTATATAGGCTATGCCTGCTGCCCAATCCATTTATGTATTTTACATAATAAAATATGTTCAAATCAAATCAAATCTATTACTTAGCTATTGATCATGTAAACATTGTCGTTTTTTATTTTGTATCTGTCAAAATTTTTTTTCTATACATTTTTAAAATTTTATTTGCATATCAGTGATCAATAGATTTACTTTAATATATTTATTTAATTTCAGTATTATTTTTCATCTTTTGGACGAAGGTGTTAAATATCTACTGCCTTAATGGGTGAGAGATTATTTTCAATACGTTAAAAAGAATGCTAGAGGAAAATTTATTGTTCTAACAATATATATTAACAAAGGAAGTTGTTTTTATTTATCCTTTAAGCAGTTTTAAGCTTAGTGTCTGTGTTTAACTTTCACAACACAAACTAATTCTCCCATTCATCATAATAGAAAACAAAAATCTATTCTTTTGAGATTAATGATTAACTATAGGTTAAGTCCTGTTTATATTTAGTATTCTCTATTTACAGAAGTGTTTGCATTGATACAGCTTTGAAGTTTGGGTTCAGCAGTCTTGCTTGTAATTTTACTGAGGATGATTTGAAGTTTTGGTTTGCAGGTAAATAAATGTAGCAGTAACTACTCAAGAACATTCTTCAAACAGGAACAATTGTTTTGATGCGAAGAATTTGGTTTCAATGTTGTAAAAAGTATATCTGAATTATGTAAACTCAGATGTAGATTTATATTCTTTATTGATCGAAAACAAAAAATCTTTCAATGAGGCCTTATAATAATATGAATTTATTTTCATAATTTATAAACCTTACAAAATTAAACATAAAACTTTTAATTTGAAGCACTAGTCAAGATTTGAAAGTTGAAACTATAAATAGCTTTTATTAATTGCCAGTTATTTATTAATCATATTTCTTTTGCACACTTAAAATGTAATTTGTTATGTCCAAGAATAAATTTGTCACGTTAATATTCAGCAATTCAATACATAAGAATTATATTTAGAGGTAAGTTATTGGTGTAGTACTATAAGAAATATCTTTAAAAAGTACTTATGTTCTGAGTCCTGTTAATTTTAGATCCGCCAAATGGGTTTCCTTGTGAGGAGCAGTGTTTATGGTCGGTTAATACAGTTCCAAATACCTTATATAAACTGAAAAGGGGAAGATTCCTTGTCAACAATACCGTAAGGAGAGTACTAAATGTCAACAACAGATGTCAGAATGAATATACAGCGATTGATATAAACGTGAGCTGCAGTACGGATAAGTTTGGAGGTAGTACACGAACATTTCTTCCATTTGCATATTTATTTCAGGACTTTCCGTACGTGCTGGTTGGCTGTTTTATAAGTTTCCCATATAGTTAATTTCAAAGACTTTAAACGTTTTAATAAACTTTCATTTTAAAGCACACAAACAGAAATATATCTTTAAAAAATAATATCCATGCAGACTACTTTGGACTTTTGTGTACAGAAGACACAGATTGCGGGAGAGCCAATACATTATGCATTAAGCATGGGAAAGTTGGATCGTGCGAATGTAGGGATGGATTTGTTCGGTTGCATGGAGAATGTATGGCAGGTAGATATCTTTAAATTTTTTAATTTGTTTAATTTAAACTTTTAATATTTATCATTTTTCTCGTTGCATATCCCATTATGTGATATAATAGCTGCAGAAAAAATTAAATTGGTGGAAGGAACAAATACTGGAATGATAGTCGGAGTGGGAATTGGATGCTTTGTATTTGGTTTCGTAGTCAGTCTTGGTATTATTGTTATTTGTAAACAGAGAAAAAACTCACCCGAACACAAGTAAGACTTGAATTTTTTTCAATCTATCAATGAATGCATTGCTAGGTACAGCATTAAGTGGCAGTGACTTTCCTATCTATATGCTTAAAGGGAAGGTACATATGTACTTATATCTTTCAGAGATTTCAAAAATGCTGTTGATAATCGATCATACGAGAAACATATTGAAATCACATCATCAATGCAGACCCCCTATGCGGTATTTATCATTTTATTAATACTGTCCTTCACGATATTAGAAAAGTGAATAATATAATAAAGGTTTGCTAGAATTAAAAAAACTAACCTAATCTAACAAAATAAGACATGCAATTGAAAACAGAGCATTTACATGTATACTTGTAATTTAGTATTAAATTTGTAAACTATGTACGGGTAAATTTTCGCCCCCGTTTTATTTTCGCTCCTTTCACCCGGCTCACAGGTGGGCGAATTTAAAACTGTGCAAATTCATATAAGACATAATATTTTCTTGAACAGAACTCTTGTAATTTATAATTAATACGGGTCAAAATTGTTTGCAAGTGTAAAAGGGCGAAAAAAAACCTGTATACTGTAATTGATATCGAAAGCTTTATGATTTGCTTACTGTGGTTTCTGTTCGGCTTTTTAGAACTAAATTATTCAACAATAAATTTATTTATTGAGAAAAAAGATACATCTTACCTGGCTGACCCTACACACTATAAATAACTTTGAGTCCTTCAAAGAATTGTTTTCTTTACAACGGAACGTTTGACATTGAAGGCTCGCAATTGGAATATTTTGCATTCTCGTATATTTATTAGCAATGTCTTCTAAATGTTTATAGGTAAGATCATCGGATGCAGTTTATTTTTGCTAATTTTGTACAAATCAAACAAAACACATTTATAGAGATGATTAAGTCCTTCTATTAAAATTACGGTATAAATGTGAACCATTTAATAAAACAAGAAGGCGATCAGATTCACAATCTTTGCTTATCAGTTACGTAAAATATGATAATATCAGATCCCCCAAATGACCAGAAAAAAGTTTCTGACTGTAAAACAAGACAATCTAAACATCATACGAAAAAGTTATCAAACAGATTACACATCAAAACAAAAATGGTAAACATCGTGTGAAAGGGTTTGCAAAAAGATAGTACATCAAAAAGACAATGAAAACCTCAGAGAAAAGGTTAACTTAGCAAAAAAAGATAGTAATCAAAACAAACTGGTTAAACAGTAAAACAAATTGAATCAGAACTAATAATATATATAATTTTATATCACAAATTGATATTTTTGTAAAATGTGAAAATTCTTAGATCCACGCCTTGGTTGATGGATTACGTGTGATAGAAGGTGTAAGGTCACGTGGTCAGCTCAGCGAGTCATTCAGTTGTATTGTGATAACCCGCATGCTGACCACGCTAAGATAAGGCACGTCTATTTTGAAGACCCTCCTCCACCCCTGCATTCCTACCCCTTAAAACGAGTATTAATGTGTCATGTAAAATCATATATTTCATTAGTTCTGACTCGATTTGTTTATACTGTTTTTATGTATTGTTTCACTACTATCCTTGACCAATTTTGTTTTGATGTGCAATCTTTTTGCTAACTTTTTCATATGATGTTTTGATTGTCTTGTCTTACAGATACTTTTTTCTAGTCAGTTTTGGGGGATCAGACATTATCATATTTTACGTAACTGCTAATCAAAGCTTGTGAATCTGATCCCCTTCTTGTTTGTTAAATTGTTCACATTTATACCGTCATGACATTATTCATCTCTATGAAAGTGTTTTATTTGACTTATATAACATTAGCAAAAACAAGCTGCGGTGAGCTTGCCTATAAGCATAAGAATGCGTAAATAAGATTTTATATGCACTGTATTTGCATAAGATAATACAAGAGACACATATAAAGGATGAGGCTGGTTAAGACAGGGGATGCTTTATCCTCTTTGGAACCGATCCTACCGCTGATATTTATAGGGGTCCGTGTTTGCCCTGCTCTCAATCATGTATTATTCTAATGACATTTTGAGCTTGTCTATTGCCCTCTATCTTCATATTTTATATCACAATGATATTGAATTAATGCCTTTGCAAGTTATGACAAAGTTCATTTTTGTTTTCTAAAGAAAAAAGCATCTCACCTGCCATCATCCATCAAAGATGCTACTTATTCCAACATGAAAAGTGATTCCTTGGAGGCAAAAGACGACATCTATAATCATCTCAACGAAAAGGGAAAGGCTACAGTTGATCTAGATGACTATGACCATGCCAATCAAGTCATGGAACAAATGGAACTGGATGAAAATTACAGTCACCTTGCACATGAAAATGGATCTTTAGAAAACATTGACCATTATTTCTCTTTGGAGAAACATTTATCTTGAAAATCATGGTATGTGTATATGTAAAACCATGCAAGTGTATGCATCAATACATTTGTGCTTTATGAAATAAAGCCGATAAAAAAGGCTATTCGATCTACTTACATTTTGACCAGTATTGTAGCAAAAGCCATGACATCTCTCATCCACAGGCATTACTGGATACGTAAGTATTTACATGTATAGCGTTAATAAAAAAATAAATAAATGGGAATCTCATAAAATGTAGACAAACAAGAACATTAGTAAACGTGTCCGACCCGTATCTTTCAAATGGTGGAATATTAAAACTGTCCGAACAATCTTGAAACTGCATGCAACTTTCAGGGGACAAAAATTTCCCTGTATATACAGTAATGTCTGGGTATCCTCAACATATATAAAGTCCATCAGAGATATATGTCACAACATAAAACAACTGCAAGCTATTAGCAAATAAGTTGCATAAAAAAGGTATTTAAAGTCTCCTTTCAGAACATCCTTTCACAAAGTCTATGAAAGAAACAATGGTCTAATCTATCGTTAAGTCATAATTATATTGACTGACGTTTTACTGATTAATAAGGGATTGCCTTCTGATTATTTCAGTCACGGATTTTCTCGTATGGCCAATCACAAACAAAAAGCTTCTCACCCGATCCATATGCCGACTTAACAGAGGTCCGAATTTCCCCTGCCTCCAATTTGAATTGATTCAATGGTCTACGGTGTATATGTAATATGTCTTTCATTAAAAAAAATTCCGTCGCATGTGAACTTTTAGTTAACCCATTTGAAAAGCTTTATTGATTAGGTTGACATGAAGTAGCGTATAATTGATACATGCATTCAATATAATTTATTATAAGCATTAGTATTTCTGAAACATGACAGACATCCATTTTGAAGGATCTGTAGATTTTTTTCTCTAAAAAAGGAAATATTTCGCTGTTCAAAAGAAAACTCTAATATCTCTGCTTGTATCACGACTTTTACATGATTTATAATCGTTACTGTTATTGTCTGTTGGACGTTCAATATCTCTACATCATGTAAAAAAACCCGCTAAGCTTCAATCCTTCAGTGGTGTATTGAGGAAGGCCTAGGGAGTTTTCATTTGTTAATAAAATGCTTACAAATTCATTTTAAAGGACAGCATAAAAGGAAGGAAATAAACCTGTTGTAAGTTATATATATATTTTTTTTTAATTTCTATAATTAAAAAAAAAGAATCAATTCTAATAAATTCTGAATTATTTAATAATAAAATTGTTTGTACAAACAATATAAATTGAGCACCATTCTTTTAGCAGAAAAAATATCTCTTGTTTTCGTATGGTATATCCTCCTCTATTATAAAAATATATATTTAAAAACTGCACAAAATTAAATTAATTTTTTTCACATGTGCTTACTTGTATTAAGATTGTTTTCATTTTCAGGAATGTATAGATTTCACTGGAATAAAGAAATTGAGTACCCTTTGTTCATAATTTGTGGAGGAAGTAATGGATATCCACTCAGAAAATATCTTTGCAACGCCAATATGTCTGTTAACAGGTTGCCTTATTGTATGCTTCAATGCATTTGTTTTCATGATCTTTATTAAAATACGGGCCCTTCGAAAAAATCTGTACCATTTTCTAGTCCTTTTACTGTCCCTTTGTGATTTTGTTGTTGGCCTTGGATATTTTGCGCAAATCATCGAAACTAATATTTCTCCCGGGGATGAATTTTTCAAAACGGTCTGCCTAATGAAGTTCAGTTTCCTTCTAAGTGGTACTTTCTTGTCTGTATTTCAAACATTTTTGATTAGCTTACAAAGATATTTAGTTATTTGCCATACTAGCTGCCTGGAATGATCGCTTGTTCCAAAACTCAAGAAAATACATTGTTTGTTTTTTTAGTTGGCTGATAATATTAATTTTCACGGTTGGGCTAATATCTCCTCCAGTGGAGCCATTTTATAATTGCCAAGTTCGAAATGTGTACAAGAGAGATTACCAAATTGTTATTCATTTTATGCAATTCACCGTGACTTTATACTTGTTGCAACCGTCGGATTATATTGTGCATCAAAATAAACAAAAATATAGTTCCTGAAATCGTACACAAAAATTCTGAAAACGCGGGTCCTAATGGCTCAGCAAGCACTTTGCGGGAAAATAAGAACAAGTGTCTGGAAAATGAAGGCAAAAAAGTTAAAGAAAAGAGAGGAAACGTCCAAGATGTGAAAGTTAACCCCAAAAACAAAATGCCTGCAAATAGCAGGGAGCACATCCATGGAACCAAGTTTGACAGTCATTCCAAACATGAGCCGATTATATTCGGGTTCCAGAAAGTGGTTATACCCTGAAAAAGAAGAACCTTCTGAACACTATAATTGTTCTGCTTGGAATGCTCCTGTGTTGTTTGATATTGTTATCGGGGCCACTAGTTGTGTCTCTCTTCTTTTTCAAGGACGTATCCGACCTATACCTTTTTATTTCAGCCTGTCTCTGTGGAATTAACTCCGTCATTAAGCCCGTACTGTATTGTTTAAAAATTGAAATTGTGCGTTCTTCTGTAAAGGATTTCCTGTGTCGATGTACATGAATGGTATTATCGTGCGTTATTAAAAAAGCAATCTTTAAGGACGATAATGAACATCCCTTACAAAACTTGTTACAGTCTGTAAAATTTGTTTAAAGTGTAAATCGATATTATTTTTTTTTATTTTGATTTGCATATCTTTTAATTGTGTGAATATTTTAAATACGAGTACATGTATACTACTGTGTTGTTTGTTCTAGAAAGATGCGACTAGTTTGAATTGAACTGCTATGCTGCAGTAATCAAAATAATCATGCAATCGATAAATTACTTTATTACGCATTTAACCATAGACCTAGGTCTTACATGTTACATGTGACGCACGTACCAGAGCTATATTTACTGGTATTAGTGCTTCCCCAGCTTGTATAAAACCGAAAGTAGGAAATTCAGGTCAACATCGAGTATAAGAATTCGTTTTGCTATGATGTTCAGCGATATCGTTAACGAAGTTTTCGCTACAATTCAACATGTTATTGATCATAATACAATACCCAGTGAACTACAATTGAAAACATTCAACAATTTCGTTGTCCAGAAGGTCGAAACAGAAATGCGTTTGTTGAAAATTAATGTAAATTGTGTTCAAGTCTGGGAGAAATTTGACAGATTAGGACGAGAAAAAAACCCTGCATGGAAGATAAGTTATTTCTTGCCTGTTTACACCGGAAGTTATTCCGAGGGAATGCCGAACTCTAGCGACATGGACAGACTATTAATAGCAAAATGGATAAACATTCAGGAAGAGGGAACGAATAGTCCCGTAACACACGATAACCGAGAGAGTGATGTCATGAATTTCTTTTACACAACAGAGGACTGTCACTTGGGATATATAAAAATCATAATTCCTAAAATAAGCACTCATATTTTTAATGACTCTCAAATAAGAAGGTATAAAAGAGTGTCCTATTTACGTAGCAATTGCTTTGTCCAAGACATGAAAACATGGATCGGTGCCGCACCACTTTCGGAGCTCCACGGACCTTCGCTTACGTACAGCGGTTATGAAGGTTTCTCCTACGATGAAGTATACGGTATAAGGTTATCAGAGTGGCCATCTCTGGCGAAAGGCAATCTGGACAGGTGCAAACAGAAAACTCAAATTGATTTACAGAACTCTGATGTATACGCCGTTCCAGTTGGATATGCCCTAAGTATAACAAATGACATTGAATGGAGGTTATCGTTTACAATGGCAGAAAAAGCCTTAATGAAAACATGGTCTAACACTCATTTAAATTGCTATTATTTATTGAAACAACTGAAAATGATACATCTTGCTAACCCTGATTGCCTCAAGTCCTATTATATTAAGACTGTAATGTTCTGGATGACAGAGACTCTACCCGAAACATACTGGTGCCCAGAAAACCTTCTAAAGGTATTTGTCAAATCGCTGCGTATCCTTCAATGGTTCCTTTCTCAACATTGGTTACCAAATTATTTTATTCCAGAGAATAACATGATTGACCACAAATCAACAGAGGAATGCCGGGACGTGTCCGATAAGATATCCTCACTGTTTACAGGCAGAATGGATGTCATCATTGCAGAACTTATATGCGAGGATCAGATAGAGGATATTTACGATTTTGTAGGCTTTAAAAGAAGTATTCTACCACCTCGTACTACTAAAATTTGTCTACTTACTGAGAAATATTTACAGACTTTAAATGCCGAAATCTCGGGAAATTTGTTAGATGAGGCAGACATATTAAGTTCTTTGACTACATGTACAATACAGAATTTGAGTCAATGTAGAGCAATGGAGGAAATCATAGAAGACTTGCCACATTCGTTAACAAATGACGTTTCAGGGTCATTTGCAGTAAATCTACGTCGACTTGTGGCAGATTTTTATCACTCTCAGAAGACGAGGCAGTCACACGAAAAAGCAGAGAAACTGTACAAAGAAAGTCTCTCACTCAGATATCCCAGTGGGTTTGATGACAAATTAATCTCTGGGGTAGCTCATCTCGCTTTATTCTATTATCTATATGGCAACTTTACTGCTGCGCTGGACTCAATAGAATCAACTTTAGAAACCATCAAGCAAAGCATCAGATCGGACACGACGTGTGGTTTCCTTCATATAGCCATACCTTACTGCACAGATCGAGTGTGGAGGGATAAAATTTTATATGTCATCCTGCAGTCGCAGTCTTTCTGTTATCCGTTGTACATTAATGTGATTTCACTCATTCTTTATGTCGCAATAAGATCTCTTCTACTCGTGTTTGAGCCACGCTCCAAAGAAAGGGAACTCTTACAGTTGACTGAATTACTTGTCCAATGTGGACTTCAGAATTTGAACCCCTGTTTATTAGACACCTACGATTACCTGATATGTGAAGTCAGGGAACTCTTGCTCTCTTTCTCCATCCCTACACATACTTTATCTACGTATGTGATGCCGGAAATTACTACAAGAACAGAGAGGCTGAAAAATTACCACAACTGGAATGAAAATGAACCGAAGTCCACACCAATTTAATTTCTAGTTCGTCGGACATCTGATGAAAAATTTGGGGGCGAACGATCAATTAAACAATATTTACATTTTTGTAGACAATGTATTTTGGCAGAACATGAAAAAAGTGAGCGGACAATTATATTTGTTGTACTTTTTTTACTCACTGCTTTTCAATTTAAACAAATTAAAAATTTGCGAAGACTTTTTTGGGTGCGGGAGATTTAAATTAATATTACGTGTATTTATATGTTTTTGTTAAATACAATCGAATGGGGTCAGATGAGCAAAAAATACATGAATAGGTATGGCCTAAATAAAACTGGAACGTACCTTTTAGAAAATTGTCAAGGAAAAAACACATAGAACAGAATATGTTGATCTATTATATATTTAGCAATACATGAAAATGTGTCATTAATGGTCATTGTTGTTTATTTGTAAATGGCAGTTCTTGATAAAGGTATCTTGACTATAATGTGATGTGTTGTTTGTTTTTTTCTGCATTATTAAACGTCAAACAATTATAACATGGCGAAACAAAGAAAAACATTTGCCGAACAAAATCAAACGTTTGATTATCTATTCAAAACAAGAATTTGGTTATTTTCTGGTTATCAACTTTAAAAACAAACGATCTTGCAAAAACGTGCATACAGTTGTATGAGTACAGGGGTTCATAATGAAAGACAGAGAGAAACTGCTGACTTTAGCTATAAATCGTACATGTATCTACGCCTTCATTTTCTTGGAATTATTTGATGTGATCACGTTGAACCCGCAGCCGACGAGGAATTTCGAATCAATCACGTGACTCAACTCATTTACTTCCTCTTCCGCCTTGGATATGTCTGTTGGTCTAGGCATGCAAAGCACGAGGAGAAGAAATATTGACAAACCGGTGGCTAAGTAATGTAATGATTCGTCAGATCTACAGCGCAGGCAAAAGTCGGAACTTTCCATGTCAAACACATTGTTATCCACATGAATACAAAAATGTTCCTCCTCTGACTTAGGCACTCGGACATCAATATACTGAGTAGATTTGTCCTCTAACTTGTGGAATTTCACAGAAAGATACCCTGAAAGTTAACAAAAACCTTATTTGTCAATCAAATTGTAAATTTTGGTTACCAGTATTTTAATTTTGATTTAATGCTTTTACTTTTGCATGAAATATATTTTTTATGTTCCGTTCCGTGATCATAAAAATATTTAACATTTCATTCTTCCTAATTTTCAAATAATACTATATTCAGACAAGAATATCTATCGTTGGTTGCAGCAGTGGCATATCTATTTTTGTTTATATGTTAAAATGGGCACATTGTCATTTGGAAATTCAACACTTCAATAAAACATTAACTACCTTCTTTCATGTATTGTGAACTGGTCCATCGTCCTGTCAGCACAGCCCAGTCTCCGGAAGTCTGTCTGATCAGCACAGCCCGCTCACCGAGACGCGGATCTAACGTGGAGTACCAGTTAGGATTGGTGACCTGTGTATCCAAGTAGAAAGTCAGGCTATTCTAGTCGTTTAGTTTTAAGAGCTTTGTATAATTAGTAAAAAAAAAAAAATAAAACGTACCTGAAATGAGAGCGGTAAATGGCTCGAGTCCACTGTCTTTGCTGAGCAGACAATTTTTGCGTTCTGTATGAATTGTATATCAGCTTCAGATCGATGAGGGCTGTACACGAATCTACATTCAACATCGCCAACATTGCTCTCATTTATAAATCTAGTAAATAACAAAACAATTAGATGTAACATCGTTTCATTCAGGTAAAAGTTTTAAACATAAACATAGTATTAGATGTATTTTCAATACAGTAAAACAAAAAAACGGTTTTAAACTTTTCACTGCACAGAGCTTTCTTAAAATTAAATCCTTATGTCTTACCTGTGTTGGGCGACATAGCCAGCCCCACACTCATTAGACTCTAGTTTTGTTGGTTCTATCGGAAACACTCTGTCT
>NW_026922024.1:182500-192415 GCF_032062105.1 Saccostrea cuccullata | reverse complement strand
GAATCCTTTTTTTTTTTTTGCTTTTCATTACTTCAAAATTGCCAGAGCAATTGAAACCTATATAACTTAAGCAATTGTATCATTCATAGGAAACCATACATGTAAGGATTGTTTATCATTATGTGACTGTTGTTTAAAATACACAAAAGATATTGTATCACTTTTGTATTCATTTTTTCGTCCCTCTGTTTACGCTGATAAAATTCTTTTTTTTTTCAAACGAATAAACGGCAAATAGTGTCGTAGCTTGTCTTTCAAAATTAATCAAATCTGTTTTAAATATACATTTGTGAAATAAAATGATAGTTCTCCATACAAAAAAAGTTATACCTCTCTACATACGTAGTTTCACTGAACGTTTAGAGACGAGTAAAGTCTATCTTGATCAGGCTTTAACTCTTCATATTGGTTATCCTGATGTCCACTGATATTCTGATAATCTGTCAGTGGTTGTATTTGTTCTGTGTTCTCCGTTACGTCCTCGTAGGTCTGTGTATTAGGACTTTGATATTGTGTTTCTACAGTGACGTCATCAATGTCTTCATATTCTTTATTCATGACTTTGAGATCTTTGGATTGTTGAGGTGGTTTATTCTAACATGTTTGTCTTGCTGTTGGAAGAAATGAAACATATAGAGATGATAAACAGTATTCAAGCTCAAAAGTCCATAAAACAATACACAATCTGAACAGAGCAAACATCAGATGTGGGATCCAGCTCCAAAACATCAGATGTGGGATCAGGTGCCATGGAGGAGTGAGTGTCCTCTGCTGGCTGGTCCTACCCGCCTTTTGTTCCTTGTCATGATCGGGAAATAACGGAAAACTCCGGCGTCTATTCAGTGTATGGAGAAACTTCACACAGCAAAACAAGTAAATGTTTTAACACGTGCTGTTCTGCTTGTATTATTTTTTACGTTATATAACAGTTATTGATATCGATAACAAACTTTTCCAGCAACCCTCGTAATTAGTTATTTATTCTTTACCTGAATGCTCTGTTTGTAAGATATCTCATCTTAATTTCGTTTTGTTCATTTTTTTCAAATTTAAGTTAATGAAAACTGACCAAGTGATCATGAAATATTAATTCAATTGAGATGTACATAAGAAACTTTCAATGTTCCTTATTTTGTTACCCCTTTCTGAGATAATAAAGGATATGGAGATAGCAAAAAGTAATCAATATCAAAGTCTATAAAACAATACAAAGTAGGAGCAGAGTGAACAAAACAACATAGGTGGGATGGGGTCCATGAAGGAGTGAGTTTCCCCGGCTGACCTGTCACACCCGCCGTGTGCTTCTTGTCATGATTAGAAAATAACGGAAAAATCCGTTATCTATTCAGTGTATAAATAATGGACTAACAATTAGTATGAAAAACGTCCATCGACTTGAAACGAGACTGCTGATTGTTTTATCAATTTGCTTGTCAACAATTAAGAAATTAAAAATTGTTCACACGTAGAGCAACCAGGTTCATTATTGACAAGCAAGTTGATGAAACAAGAATATCAGCAGTCTCGTTTAAAGTCATCATTTCGTAAGTTCTATGGTCGATACGATGACCTTGTCAGCAAATACAATTTATCATTGAGTTACATGCTGACTGACGTTTTTCATATCAATTGTTAATCCAGTATTTATACACTGAATTATCGACGGGATTTTTCCGTTATTTCAAGAAGCACACGGCGGGTGTGACCAGTCAGCAGGGGATGCTCAATCCTTCAAGGCATCTGATTCCACCTCTGATGTTTAGGAGGTTCGTGTTTGCTCTGCTCCTATTTTGTATTGTTTTATGGAATTTGATATTGAATACTGTTCGTTACCTTCATATCCTTCTTGTACATACACCAAATCCACCGAAGTTCGAATTATGGTCATGAACCATAATTAAAATCAGTTTCAGTGTCACTTAAATATTTTAAACTGGTATTATTTTTTTATTTTAAACTTCTTTTATTTCGTTCCAATTTAGTATGATTGTTGAATCTTAAAAAACCATTTTAAAAGTTTAAAAAAAATAAGAAGAAATTGGACAATATTCCTCGAGCAATAACATTGTAATTTATACGCGTATTTACTATTTTCGTATAATTAAAGTAATAAAGAATATAATAATCAAATAAAAATAAATGTTTGAAAGAATAACACATTATGGTTGTGTTTGTGATCATTCTTATAGAGAGTCTGAAGATAAATAACAAGAATGAAGATTTAGAATTTCAAAAGATTTACCTCGATAAAAAGCAAACTTATAAACACCAAAGTTCGTCAGCAACAAAACAGATAAACCAATGAGGACTCCAACAACAACCCAGGTCGTCTGAGTAGAGGCTTCTCTTAAATCGCTAATTACACCTGTGAAGAAGAAGGTACGATTTTAGCCTTATTGTGTCCTAATTATCGAATGTTTTCAAAATGGTTTCAAAAAGATTTGAAACTGGTTTAAATATATGTTGAGATTATGACTTGATAGATCAGGAAAAATATGGTAAGGAGGATAACTATTCTATAAATATGACGTCATTAATCTGATGCATTTCTCTTGTTAAAACTGAAAAAAAAACTCTATATGACATATTTTAGAGGTCATTTTCCTCTCTAAAATAGTGTACACAGCCGTCGTCTACTTTAATTTTTATATATATTGTGCAAAATTCTAAAAAAAAAAAAATCGCATATTTTAAATCTTTATGGGCAATGCCTGTGGACAATATTATCTGGAAGAAAAATTCCACTTAGGAAAGAATACGGGAAAACGCACATTTTCATCACATCAAAATTAGCATTTAGAAACACCAGTTTCATTTTTAAGATAATCACAATGCAGGATTTATATGGAAACAATACCTTATTCTTTTATTTGTCATCTGAGCTACATGCATAAAATAAAAAAAAAATATTTTTCAAGTTAAACTTACATTGTATATCACGCAAGTCCTGTCCCTGCTATAATATTATTTGGATGGCAGTAACGTGATGAACCAGCAGACATGTTAACGAAGATATTTTAGAACTAAAGTCGTTCTAAGATATAACTAGGAAGCATTTTACTTCATATCGCTATTTTTTAAAGTGTATCTACTTAGGAAACTTTTTAAGAATTATCTTCAAACTAAGACAGCAATTGAACTCCCCTTGGTTATAACAGTAACTAGATCCTAGGAGTCGTATCACGTCGAAATGACAGGCGCGGATCATCAGATCAAACTAGACGCGAACCATTATTTTATTCATATTAAGGTCTATTTCGAAGGATTGGAAATGACGTACTAATAATTTGTGTACATATTTACAAAATTTCTTCGACGGAGACGTAAATTTAGACGTCGCGTGTATATACGTCTAATACTGTATTTACAAAGAATCGTAGACGTTAAATTACGTCATAATTAAACGTAAATCTACGGTTTACTGTGCTCCTACACGTATCTTTATTTACGGTCAAGAAAATGGCAGCACTTTTACTGACAATAGCGAGAGATCGTAGTTTACGACTACAGCGAGTTTTCCGGGACCGCACAAATCCCTTACTATTACAGCGATATTGAATTGATACAAAGATATCGATTTCCAAGAGCAACCATCCTCGAGTTTGTTCACATGGTTCAAAACCGGTTGGAGAGACTCACGAACAGGTAAAATCCTTTGCCTGTGCCTTCCATGGCAAGAACAATTTTTTGTAAATATTAAACTCGATCTAATCTTAATTGAGTTGTCGTTCTCTCTAGTTTAAGTGAAGCGGGAGACAACGCTGGGTAGATAATGGGATAATTATGGGCGGATTTAATGAACATATCAATTGTCTGACAGACACATTCAATAGTGCCTATACATAAATTTAGCACTGGCCTATTAATTGAAAAACACATCTTTTTAATTTCAAAGCTGTGATCTGTAAATATCATATGTGTCATCTGTAACTGATATTTAGAAAAGCCTCCAAAACTTACCAACCCTGATGCTCACCTGACTACCCTTATTAATCTTTATGTTTGGATCAAGATGATCCAAAAAATACACTTTGGAAAATCCAATGTCATCTACTAGATTTGTTTTCAAGAAGTACAAGCCCTCAATTTAATTTTTATAAAAGTTTCATTTAAAAAATGTTATGTTAGAAAATTCTAAATATGTTAAACGAGTTCAAACCTGCTTGTTTCATTTTTGAAGTAGTTGAATCATATTTATTTCAGTCAGTCTTCAAAGCAAAATATATAATTTTAAAGAATTAGAAAAATAGGCATTATACCACATTTGCTCATAAAAAGATTTATCGATGTACAAAAATTATATTCATTAATGAATTATGAGAATTTATTGTCATCAAAACAAAAATGTAGGCCTGTCAAGATGAACTGCATGCTGATACCCTGGATATTTGTCACGTGATAATGCCTATGTTTTCTGCAGGCCGCGGTGCAAAATGTGAAAAAAAAATCTTTGTGTACTTTGTAGATGTAGAGCAAATGCATTCAAAACAATTTTTACTAGTTGTTGAAGAACTCCTCAGCTTTTTATTCACTATGCACTTTAACCACATCATTATTATCCGGAGAATCTTGACGATTTCTTTTTATATCTTACACACTCCCAGGCTGGAGAGTAGCTAATGTATACTCTTTTTATATGACCATTAATTATCGACGATCTGATGAGAAATTATTATGAAATTGAAATATAAGAACAACATTTAATACTAAGTTTAAGCAAGTTTTTAAAATATTTTACTCATGATTTTTACTTGTTATCATTTACGATTTATATTTTATTGAGGTAATATAGAAATAACGCCTCATTTCCCCATGTGCACTTTCTAACACAATCACAAATAGATCGGCCGCTGCTGCGGCCGATAATGACACCTTAAGACAGTAATTTGACTTTTCACTCAAAAATCTTACAATCAAGACTTAAATTTACTAATCCTCCAAAAAGTTATGTACATGTATAGTGCCCCCATATGACAGCTTATGGTGAGGGTTGAAGTTTCTTAAATGCAAGTCAAGCACCGAAGTACGAAAGCCAAGAAGGCTCATTCGAGATTCAAGTTTCAAAATACGAGATTCAAAATTCGAGATCCAAACTAACCGATAAAAAGCAGGTTCAACTTTTAATTACTTCTCTTTGTTACGTTTTTACTATCAAAAAATCGTTGAATATATTTATAACAAATGGAGCATTTGCTTAAATGATAATGCAAGAAAAAATGTTTTATGTATTAAAACGAAATAAACATAAAATTTGGAGTACATTTTGAAAAAAATATATATAATCTTATTTTTTTTTTTTATATAACATAATAGTAAATACGTATATATGGAATATTGTATGGTCTTATTGTTGACTTGCTGAACAAGTAGGTCAACTTATTTTATTTCATCAGATCTTTGCTGATGGAGAATGTTGCATGCAATTATAATTAGATAAGAAATGTTATGAATCGTAACTACACTGAACAATAATTTAAGGGTACATATTTCATTACATTTTAAGGGTATATTTGTGCAGTGAGACTAGACAGCTGAATCAAATTGTAACGTTATATAAGGTTTTTTAAGAGTATATTTTAGTCTTTGGCTATAAAGCTATGGTCAGAGACTAAAATATAACACCATAACGCTATACATAGTTCTGCATCCAATTTAGACTCTTCTACTATTTGATATAAGTTAAAATAAACGCCATATTCATTTAAATTCATATCGCCAAGCTGTATGGTAGATATAATTTTTAATTAATTCAAGAAATCAAAGCCTTAGATGAAGTTAAGTAATTAAATACTTAATTTTTATATATTTCCCCTATCAGGAAAACGAACGCAATTTTTCTTTATCAATTCTACGTCGTCTCTAAAGTTTCAAGCCTTTAAGTGTGTATGGAAAAATCGGCAGGCGCGACGGGTAGAGGTTGGGTTATTGTTAACCTTTAGACACTTGCCACATATTCGTAACTTTATTTATATATCATCAACCCCGTAAACAAAGTAGACAATACAAAAAGATATATATTCCTGATATTTGTATTCTATTTAATATTTTAGAAGCCATAGTATAAATTGAAGTATATCTTGCTGATCAAAAATCCAATGATTATTTAAATTTCCTTCCTATATAAATAACACTCTTTCTTGCATTGTGATCTTATGAAATGACTTATTTGTTAATTATATATTAAACGATATTTTGATAGTAAAATAATAATAGAATGGAGTAATCAAATCTTGAACCCGCTTTTGATTGGTTAATCTGGATCTTGAATCTCGAATTTCGAATCTCGTATATCGAACCTTGAATCTGGAATGAGCCTTTTGGGAGCTTTAGATTGGTTAATCTGGATCTTGAATCTCGAAACTTAAATTTCCAATTTCGAATCTCGTATTTCAAACCCTGAATCTCGAATGAGCCTTCTGAGCTTTCGTACCAAAGGTCAAAAGTCAACATTTGCACAATCTCGTATATACACTGTCTGAAGATGATTCCATATCATCAAGATATGACTTAAACACAAGAGGATCTGTTCCAATATATTTTATTCCTATGTAAAAAATAGGTCTCTCACTGTGGCCTCGCCAAATCCCTGCGGTCATGATTCGATAAACATGAATTTTCACTATCTAAGGATGTTTCCAGGTAAATATGACTAATTATCGCTTTGCTGTTCTTGAGAAGTTTTTTAAAGATTTTCCCTAATCTTTTCCTTAGCTGCAGATCTTTAGCTCTCCAAAAACAAATTGACAGTCCGGAGATTTAAGAAAGAAATAATCCAAAAAAAAGAGCAACTTTTGTGCGCAATAAATATACAGTTTTTACAATGGGTGGCTCTTTAGCTCTCTAGTCTGTCAATATATTTTTTTCAGAGCTATGTAAGTTCTGCAGCTTCAGCTTTTTTTCCTTTGTAAAACTTTGATTCATCATTATGGTTCGAGCTCTACCCCAGGAGTCATCATCTGAACAAATTTAAATCTAAACTGTGTCTAAGTTTCAATTTTTGACCCAGTGGTTCTTGAGAAGGTTTTTTAAATGTGTCACCAAATTGCCATTATTATAACACAATTAGCCAATGTGTTTGGATTAAGAAGACTTTTGTTAGTTCATAGTTTTATTAAAAAGTCACAGCAAAGGTTAAACAAACAATGGTACATGAAAAGTTCTATTATAAAGATCTCGGAGCTAAGTTCGTAAAAGCTCTCATGGTCCGTTTCGGAGCTAAGATGTTAAAAGCTCTCTTGGTCCGTCTCGGAGCTAGGATGGTAAAAGCTATTGATAACCAGTGCGCACATCTTTTATACAAGAAGCTGCATCATAGGGTTAACAGATTTGGTAATAGCAATTAGTTAGTTAGAGTGTCACTTCGTTAGTATTCATATTGTCCGCCCCTCACTGAAGCTCTGTCTCCCATCTCCTTCTAGGATACGGCAATGTCCTCTGTTTACATTAACATTATACATCTTGCACATTCTTCAGTTAATTAGATGGCTGCAGCTCTGCACAAAGTCTGATTGGAAGTGTCAATGCTCGAGAACAACACGTCGTAAAAACTAATTGTCCGTCAAATGAAGACGCTCTGTTATTGTATTTTATCTCCCAAAGTTTGTAAACAAGTTCGTAATTTAAGATATTATTGTCCGTCGCGCTACACACTGATAGTATCAATTATAATTCATAACACAATATTAAAACATAGATAAATGTACTGTACAAATTAATATATCAATTAAACTTATAATTTATACGCTCATTGTGTTACATTCCTCCCCAAACCGGAGGAAACATTGTCCAATGTTTCATAAAAATAAAACGCACTAACACAATGAGTTATAATGTCTATAAATTATTAATCACTTTAAAATGTCCATAACACACAACACACAGATGTCCAATAAGAATGTCCCGAATTGTTGATCGAACTATGACGAATGTCCCTTGAAAAAAAATGGCGACATCTACTTAACCATCATTTCTTCATTACGGCAACATCTCGTAGAATGGGTTGAATATCCCTCCAATTCGGTGACATCTCTTGGGTAGATGACATCTACTGGATATGATGAATGTCCCTTAAACTCGGTGACATCCACTGGATAACGATGAATGTCCCTTTAACTCGGTGACATTCCAGACATGACACATTATCATAATGTTTGTGATCGTATAGTGGTAATAAATGTTCATGCATCACAGCAAACGTAAAAACGCAATGTTGTAATCTGCAACAGAGTTAATTAAAGTTTTCTGCTTAATTGTAACTGGTCAGTCCGAGACTCGGATACATGGTGTTGATCTTCATTGCTGTTCATCATCAGCATCAGATTATTTCGTCTTTGCTTTCTAGGAACCATTGTGGGTATAGTGATCTTGTAGTCTGCAAAACTGTTTTCTGTTTAATTTCAGTATTCTCCACGCTCGTTACTGGTGCAGATAGAGCTTTGTTATGGTCAGTCTCTCTGCCTTCCAGATACTTTGTCACCCTCGACTCTGGACAATTGGCTGAGACATTATACCTAGATCATTTATTTCTGGACAACCAATACATTTCTGACCTTGACTTTTAATATACAACACAATTACTGCCCTCGATATGGTAGAACTTATTATGCCCAGGAGAAAGTATATAACCTTGTCAGTCAACCATTTTTTTTTAGTTACGGGAATACTTTTTTTGTCAGAATCTTGGAAATGTGGAATCGGAAAGGTCATCTAAAAATGTATTGCACTTTTGTACCAGAAATGATTAGATTAGTCACACAGAGGTTCATAGAAAGAAAACCATGTAATCATTTTATCAAGTCTCAATTTTAGGTTCTAGGTTAGATTTCCTCCTCTAAAATGTCATACTCAGACACATTACTTAGCGTAATCCTAGACCTTTCTTCATATTTAACACCATTAAGAGCACTTTTTAATGGTTTCACTTTTTTTTGTGATTTGTCAGTTTAGACCGTTTAATTTTATTTTTATTTTATTTATTTATTATTTTTTTTACGAGACTGGACCTAAACATTTTTGAATGTTTTTATTTATCTTCTTTTTTTATACTTTGATCCATACAAATGTTTTCTCCTTACAATGGCCCTATTTTGAAAGGAGTTTACTCGTTAAACTGATCTATAGTTTGTTTGTTTTTTGTACAATTTCGTTTAATGTGTCCTTTCTTTTCACAATTCCAACATTCAACACACTGACTGTTTGTTGCTCGATTCACATAGTAAATACTCTTTATCTTTGGTATTGTTTTAGATCTATAATGGTCGACTTCCATGGGTATATGGGTTTCCTTACCCGACCTGAGTTCAAATCGCTTATACAGGTTTTGTTCAGTCATAGCACAGTTTATAGCTGCTTGCAAAGTTGCAGGGTTTTCACGCATGACCTTGAATTTCAATTTGTCTAGTAATAAACCATCAACAAATATTCCAATCAATTGGCGTTCAACTGAAGGTCCTCCTTCAAGACCTTTATATGCTTTTTCGGCCAATGACAATAATCTTTCAGCGAAAATCTGAACATTTTCTTCGGGGTTTAGATGAACTTTTCGTAATAACATGAACGCATGCTGAGAATCTGTTACTTCAGCAAATCTTGTAGATAATTCATTTTTCAAAGCATTCCAGGCCCCCCCCCCCCCCCCTGGGTTATTCGTGAGAATTCGTTGAATAAAGTCTGAAGCCGTCCCACGGCTAGAACCATAAGCCACAATTTTGACTTTTTCATCTGATAGATTGTTCATGAAAAAGTACTTTTCAATTGATTTTAACCAGTCTTTAAATTTGCCAGGATCCCCCTCATACGGTGTTATAATATTTGAAATCCCATTTGTACCAATTGCATTTGATAAACCTTTAACTGTAGAATCAAGGCCGTCAAATTTAGATTCTATTACAGTCGACAGGGTCATAAAGGCACCCC